>NC_084981.1:9618288-9921066 GCF_963691925.1 Scomber scombrus | reverse complement strand
TCATAACACAGCTCTCCGCAAAATAAAATAAACACACGAGAGGGAGAAAGGCGAGGGGTGGGAGGGGGAGATAAGGACAGGGAGGGAGCCAGGAAGAGCAGGTAAGAGGGAAAAAAGTGGAAAAGAGGCAGAAAGACAAAGAAAAGGAGTGCTGGAGGAAGGTGGCGCAGGAAACAAAGCGACAAGCCCCCCCAAGTTGATTACTATTGAGTAAGCCCTGAGTCCATTAGCCTAAATAACATCCAGGTGCTGCTGTGGCTATGGTGGCTTTTTTCACTGGGGTGTAAACGACCTGCTTCTTTTCATGCTCCAACACGGGAGGCCGGGAAACAGGCCAGACAAGCGCCATGTCTCCTTGGGCTATTCCTCTCTCCTTCTACCCTCCATCACCTGAGTCCCATCAGGAGTCCCGCCACTCCTCGAAAACATGCTCTGTTCATCTGCCGCCTTTGACATCACTCGAAAACATTGTTGCTCTCTGATCTATGTGTGTGTGTGTGTGTGTGTGTGTGTTTGTTGAATGTGGGTGTCTTCTCTTTCCTCGGGTGAGACCTCCCTCTATTAACCGTTACAGTTCCCTTCCCACAACTGAGGCGGGGGGCCCCTGAGCTCTCACTAAACATGCTTTCTTCTTCGTGAGTTTAATGAGGAATAGGAGAAAGAGAGGGAGAAAGAATGTTTGGCAGACAGAAAAGGTGGAGGGATTTTTCAAAACAGCCACAGAGGATTTATTTGACAGAGGGAGAAAGGAGAGAGAAAGGGAAAGTCAAGAGACGTTCTGGACGTGAAGACAAATATGTGTGCACGGAGCCGCATTACACCCAGGTTACCTCTCATTACCTCCAGATAAGCAGCAGTACACCACAGCTGGCTGCTGTCTCTCAGTAATGACCACTACACTACAAATAAGTGGTTGTAGCCAAGCCACTCTCTTTGGTTATTAGGCCTGGACTCTGCATCCCAGTGTGGGACTGTGGTTCAAAACTGAGAGTGTTTGTCATCACCTCTCATTCCCTAGCCATCAGGCCCCTGTAATTCTTATTGTCAGGGTTGTGGAGTCAAAGTAACTGGATTAAAATAATCTAGTTATAAAACATGATAACTGTAATCCATTAGCTTCAGAATCTGAATCACATTTAAGCACATCTACCAGCAATGTACAGCTGCATCAGGTGCTACCCAGATCACGGACAGGAAATTTCAGAGAGAGGACTGGAGCACTCTGACTGATTTGCAGTCTTTAATAGATAATAGTAAACAGACTATGTGACTTAAGAATCACAATTTGTGTTCACTTTTACAAGCAATGTGACTTTGTTACATTAGTGCCACACAACTATACACATTTCTACGTAATGGCAGATTGATATGGCATAGAAAAAGAGTGCTAATTTAGAATTGCAGGTTATTTACAGATATGTGTGTCTATAGTACAAACAATAGGCTACAGGTAATAAACAGATATAACACTTTATGTTCAGTATTATCAAAGCATAATGGTAACTGTGTTGTTGCTGTAGAGGTTAAGTGTCTCACTTGCCGCAGAGCTACAAAGTAAAGTGCTGCTGTTTGTGTGAAACAGTGTTACTAATAATACATGAACAATTACATTCCAGTATGTTAAATCGAGTGGTAGTATTACAATAGCTACATAGTGTTTATAACAACATACAGACAGACAGTACATTGCAAACATTTGGCAGATACAAACGGGTGATAAATGAAAGGAAAATCCAACACAATGTTTTGGGTCACCACAAGCCTCCAGAGCAGCTTCAGAACTGCTTGTTACACATTTTCCAAGTGTCTGAACTCTACTGGAAGCAAGAACATAATTTTTCTCGAAGATATTCCCTCGTTCTGTGTTTTGATGGTAGTGGTAGAGTGTTGTCGACAACACAACACTCCAGCATCTCCCATTAGTGTTCAACTGGGTTTATGATTTGATGACTGTAAAGGCCATAGCATATGATTCACATTATTCTTGTCCATGCAAACCCTGCAGTGATCCCTTGTTCTCTGTATGGAGCCATCTGCATGAATTGTTTCTACGTTCCTTTATTCAGGTTTTTCCTTTACCCCTTAACATTAGTTTTTTTCCCTCTTGGATTCCAACTCCTTCCCTTCAAGAACTTTTAAGGTTGGAAAAATCATCTAATTCCTTATTGTTTGACTGTATCATATATTCAGGCTCATCCCACCTTTTCACTGACGCTTTATGTTGTTTCCACACCATTCAATCAAACTGATTTTTTCTAGTTGTCTTGCACATCCCCAAAATTCATCCTGCCATCTTCGCTAGAATTTAAAATTAAAGTTGTGTGTGTTTGAATGATGTTTGGCAGCACAGCCAGTTAAGTTTTTAATGACCAACCTGCCTGTGGGTCTAAAGGGCTTCAATATGTCACCAGTTTGAATGTACATTTCACACATTTTATACTGTATAGCCTACACTGTTGAGCATACATGACGATGCTTCTCTGTATAATGTCAACAGAGAATAAAGTCATGTTTTACACACATGGATAAAGTGTCTCTTTCAGCACTTTACCTACTTTGTCCCAAATTAAAACCTAAGATCTTCTACACTTACTTTTGATGTTTTTTAAACAGATAAAGAATATCCAATAAAATCAACTTCCTCACTAATAATGCACACAAATGTACACATACATTCTGTTTTACATACATCATAGCACAGAACCTTCATGAACTTCTACAGTGTGTCTATGAAGTACAAGACAGACAATAGACAGCAAATAGATGACTCCTCTGTACTCTGCATGAGGCTTTGCGTGTATGCTCAGGTGACTGTACACAGTATGGAAGTGCTCAATCACTCACACCTTCACCATTGCCCTCATGTCTCCACTATCCCTTTCTGGGGTATGTATCTTTGTGCATGTCAAAACAAGAATTTCAGTCCTTGCAGGTAATGATCCTGCGAGCCTTCCCTCCTTCTCACAGCAATATTTGCACTGCTCGCTGCTGCTTTATGTCCTCTATTTACCCCTATTGCTTTCAGCTGCACTTCACCTCTGGTTCGCCCTTTCTTGTTAAACAGTTTGCGTTGTGGTGCAGGCTCTGTGTCGTCCTGTGTCAACTCCCCGTGAGGATGCCTGTGAAACATTCACTCAGCGGGGATACAAGCAGTTACAGGAGGCTGCTTTGGGGACCAACCAGGCAGAAAATCCACTCATCCTTGGGGTGACCATTAGATGTGGTATGTTGACATGATACAGGACTGGGTGATGTTTGAGGTGGGAAGGCCTCGTCCAAAGACACAGCTCAAAGTCTTGAGGATTTCAGCCTTAAAACACCATGACAAGGGGAACAAAGCACATGCTCTGATCCTTAAGCTCCATAATGAGTGGGTGAATGTCATCCATAGGGACTGATCTCACTTATGTTTGCAGTGTTTAGGTCTGTGGTCCTCATGCTCGCAACTGCTCTCTATAGTAGTGCTGAGCACAATATCTAGCATTGTTGAGGGAGTGTCTGGAATCTTTCCAGTTTCATGATCGTCACTATGCAGACATGAGAAGGAAAAGGGTGTATCTAGATTTGTGAGCACACTGAGTGAAATGTGCTCATTGAACAGGTGAAAGTGAAGCAATATAGGTGTGTGTGCTCACGTTGGTGTTTGTGTAAGATATTTAAGGAAGCCTCGAGGAGGAAAAGCCATTTCAGCACTGAATAAATGTTATTTATGGCTATTTTGACAGATGCTCATGCAGGAACTGTGCATACGGAAGCCAGCTCCAAGTACTTGGCATAAACATACCAAGAGGATAAATCCCAGTTCAAAAAGCTGCTTAACATTGCAGTGAGAGAGGATTTTTCTTTCGTGGAGAGGTTGAGAAACACGGTTTCGGAATATTTCAAGGAACTCTGAATGTTCACATGAACAAAACGTTTGTGAATGGGCAGTTTGTTGAAGACATGCAGTAATGGAAAGAGTTGGATTTCAAAGCTAAGAATAAATACAGTACAGCACAGAAATATCAGAGGTGACAGTGAGCACCCCTGAACCTAAATCACCCCAGTTCGCTCTGCCATCCTGCCGCCTATGAGGCAATGAGACAGTAAATCCACTGATTCAGTGGAAAATCAAGCATGTATTGACAGGTCAAAAATGATTGCGTATCAACTCATGCCAAAACCAAGAGTCACTACTGGCATGACAATATCACCCCAGGGACGGGACCGAATACCAGATGTTCATCATATTATGTGATTAATTTCCTTTAGCGTCCTTTTTATTGTAGCGTTTGCGTCATATATTCAGTGTCATACTTCTCATGCGACATAGTTGGAGGTTTTAAGAAGCGTTCCCACAGAGCTGGTTACTTTAACAATGCAGCATAAATACAACTATACAGTGAGTTGTTTGTGCTTGTGTCTTGGCAGGTTTCACACCTACGTTGTCATGCGAGTGGATTTTCAGTCTAAAGACATTTTTCAACTTCTCACCTACTGATAATATTGTTAAGAGCCCTCATCTTGGAGTGAGGTCACTGTGACTATACTAAAATGCTATTGGCTGTCTTTGCCCCCTCTCTGCCCTGTTGTGCTGCACTCTGGTCTGCTGCAATACTGTACACTTGTATTACCCCACTTTATTATACTTTATTATGTTTGATTTGCACAGTAAAAAACACAGTTCCCATGGCAATGGAGAGGCTCTACAGTGAAAGCCTTATTTGTTTGCCGGATGGTTTCAGTGGTTCACTGCTTTGGGTTGGACTCACATGTTTGGTGGATTTGATGAGCGAACAGCAAATGTTCACTGCGTTTTGGAAACGGTCCATTTCTGACCCAATTCTCCACTCTACAGTGTAAGCTATAATGGCATATTAAAAACAACATATTGTAGCTGGTGTGGCAGGGTCATTGGAGACAAATGGAAAAAAAGAGAAGTTTGTGACATTTTTGCGTTCATTGAGTGCATTCCATTTAATTTCCAAAATGCTAAATTCCCCAGCGTTCAGCACATGGCAATGATAGGTACTGCAATATACTGATGCATGTTCTGAGTACCACACAGCCCATAATTAAAGCCATATGTGTCATTATGTACTAGATATTGGGGGGAAAAAAGCAAAACAACAATTCAAGGTATCAGATCTGACGCCCAAAATCATATTCTGTCCTCAACTATTAAAAATTAAAAATCCAACATGGGATCAGCAGATTTCTCATGGGATCTTTTTTTTTTTTTTTGCCATTACATTCAGTGACAATGCATCATCCTGTTTAACTGCTCCGAAGGAATACATCATTAGCTGGATGTCCTCAACAAAACTACAGGGCATTTTTACAGTGGGATTGGCTGAATAAATCAGCTCTCTTGGAGTTCTCAAACTAAGTAGGTTTTACTTCACCTCTTTGATCTTGGCAGAGCACCTGCATCCGATGTCTCAGGGAAAATCCTTTAAAAGTCAGAGGCATGTTTATGTGGCTGCCACAGCGACCTGCTTTCTCATCACTTTATTATCAAGTCTTTTAACTATGTCTCTAAGGAACCAGTCTGAAGCTCCTGAGCATGAGCATGAGGAAATACCAAAAGACATAATAATCATTAAATGATTAAACCAGGAAAGCAGGCACTGAGTCATCTCATGTGTATTCAGCGTAAGTGTTCCACGGCTGCAACTCTCAGGAGGCACCTGTGTTCCATCAGGATGCCATTAGAGTCTAAAAAGATCACGTCCAGGATCCTGCTCAAACATCCTGTTTCTCCTGACTGTGTGTATGTGTGGAGGAGGGGGGTAGTCCACAGTCCATGTGTACTGTATATGTGTGCAGGGGGTTGGGGGGGCTACTCGGCTAAGTTGTTTTGTTTTAATCAGTTTCGCCTGTAATCACACTACTCAAAGTTGGCAGGCGATGAGACTGGAGATGGGCCCGATGCGGGTAAAATGACTTCCTGTCTCTCGCTCTGCCTCTCGCTCTCTCACTCTCCATGGGCTGACTCATAGCTGGGGAGCGGCCGTGCATGTGAGTGTGAAGACGAGGGGAAGTGAGCTCACTGGTGGGCCGACTTGGCCCTCTTGGGGCCAAATCACTGCCCGCTAATTAACCACAGAGTGGCCTCTTCCCAACAGCACCCAGCAGGGAGTCCGCTCACCACAGCCACAGAGCTAAAAGCCTCGGCAGGGCAGTGGCTAGAATATACAACTGCGCAGTATTTTCATGCTTTCACTGTATGAGTGTGTAGCAGATAACACTGTACACACGTGTTGATCCTCTCAGTCATTCAGCAATCTAAACTGTATCTGGCATCACGTCTCAACACTTTGAGTGACATCAGTTGTTTTCTTTGAGACCTAAATTATCTGGCTGTGGACCTGGGACCCTGTTGCCCATGTTGCCATGACAGTGTGTACCCTGTGTTGTATAATGTGTTCCAGATGGATAGGTAAAGCCAAACATACTACATTACACCAGCGTCTGGTAGAATAATCTCCTGCCACCTCCAAACTGCTTTACTTGGATAAAGAAAGGAAGTGATGATCACGATTTACAACAATCTGCTTTGATTTCTGGAAATCTAGACCACCACCTTGTCTTGGCTGGCTGTGACTTATAAACTGGCAAGGTTGTTCAGTCTGTGGCTTGAAGCTAATAGGCTGAAGAACAGCCAAGCCCACCCACACCTGACAATCCAGGGTAATATCCAATAAAAAGGGAGGCATTAAGCGAACAGGGATTTGCTTTTTTGATTTTTACTCACTCTTGAAAAGTCAGGGTAACTATTTAACAACTCACAGCAGAGGTTCAGGGATATTTTTGCTCTAACAATAGTAAACAATCTATGGCGGTCTGGCTCACAAGGGAAGCAAAATGCTGATCGACAGATAGTTTCCAGGAGAATAAATCCAACAAGGTCTCAAGGATGATTAATGTGGTCAAGTAAATAGAATCATCTTCTTTTTGCATAGATTTTCTGGAAAGGGATAAGACCTTGAATAAACTCTCATCAAGACTGATTCTTTTTTACCAGCCTTACAGCAGTACAGTTACTGTACAGAAAAGGAGCAAAGGATTTTTTCTATTTGTTTTTCTTTATTGAGGAAGGAGTAATAGTAATCAGTAATAGCTACAATTATTTAAAAATTGGTCACTCCAATTTGAGAGGCAGGTCAGAGGAAGTAGTTTGGCATGCAGTAACAGGTGAGGATAAAAGGTTTAAAGCTAAAATCACAACATATTACATCAAAGATATGTCACCTTAAAATGAACCATAAAATGGGACTGTGAAGAAATTTCCCTGACTGATATATTAATATTGATGCATGCAATATGCACAAAATGTATAATAATGTCTCTAAAGTCCATTTGGAGCTCCCTCTGTGCACTCATCATTATGCAACTATCTGTTACAACATGCAACACCGCTTGAGAAATAACTAATATTGAGGGCCGTATGACAACCATTGACGGGAAACACATTAAAGCTTTGCATCATGGGATGTGTCATCAGTTGAGCAGTTGGCATGGCACTATGTTGATGTAATATGGCAGTCATTATCTTCCACACTCCCTGCCAAAGGAGGAATACCCTCTCAAATGTCAAGTCAGATCAGCTCTGTGGAAAACCGCACCAACTATGAGAGCCAATTTGTCACATTTGGTGCATGTGCCACCAAACCAGCTCCAGTAGCATTCATTTTTGCCCTGATTGACCCTTATTAGGAGAACAGTTAAATTAATCAACTCCCTAATATCCCACTAATCATACAGATATTGCATTTTAGTTTCATTGTCAAATTCCATTGTTGGCCAGAGGATTAATTCCATTTTTGGCTTGTGCTGCAATGACTTCCACTTTCGGAATAAAGGAGCGAATGCGCTTTAATTGCCAAGACAAATAAATGTACAGGAATTTATCTTGGCGCTATTAGTGCAGAGGCGGATGGACAATATACAGACTTTAACAGAACATAACAACAGACATACAGTAGAACAAGAACAGGACCTCACATACTGTGTGCAGGGATATGAAAGACATACTATAGACACCACATTCTACATAAACAATATATATGTATGTATAAAAGAGCTTGCACTAAGCTTTGTCTTTAGTTTGAATGCATATGGCATGACTTCCTTCCATGTGAGCTGTATTCATAAAACCCCCTGCAACTCAAACCGCTCTGTACATTGTTTTCTTTAACATAAAGAAGTGATCTCTGTGCCATATGGATACTTTCTCAGTTTGCACACCATAACTACTCTCAAGTTGTTTTAAACAATTTCATATTGCAATGTTCTGTTTTGCAGTGTGTGTGTGTGTGTGTGTGTGTGTGTGTGTGTGTGTGTGTGTGTGTGTGTGTGTGTGTGTGTGTGTGTGTGTGTGTGTGTGTGTGTGTGTGTGTGTGTGTGTGTGTTTTCCAGGCGATGGGTGCTGATGATTATGCTGTGTCGGACTGAGCTTTGCTATATATTGCATAGGCATGTGAGAATATAGCAAGTCTCTTATATCCAGAGGGCAGGGATGGGATCACTCTCAGACGCATCCGGAACATACCTTTCTGTTGTGATTGGGCTGAGATTAAACTTCTGAGGCTACAAACACAAATGTGGACCACATATGAATTAATGCAAACTACAACCATATGAAGCTGATGGCAGACAAATGAAAGAAAGAGAAAATAGACAATGACTGCAAGGTCTATTGTAATTAGAAGCAGTGGGCTTGCTGGAAATACCCCACTGAATTGGTGAGATTGATTTTGTCTCCGTCTGCACACACACATATAAGTACACATTTCTGCATGTGCAAATGTACATGCACACGCGTATATGTGCATGCACAAAGCTCTGGAGGATTTACTTTTCCTGGCATGGCCACCATACTAATACTTTTACACACTGAAGTGAAAAAAAGCTTGTAGCCAGGCTCTTTTGCCAATAGCTGTTGCAATACTTGTCTCATGCAGAGTGAAAATTTGGAGTTGGGAATATGAATCCACAGTGTTACAGATATACACTTAGGTACGCAAGCCAAAGGTTTTCTGCAAAACCACCTCTCCATTTCTGGACATTTTTAACTCACTGAGCAGCTTTAAGCCTTGATACATATTCTGTGGAAAAGTAACACAATTGGATCATTTTTCAGGAGAAACTGCTTGAATGAATTGAAACTAAAATCAGTTATGTCTCTCCTGTGAGTGTTTTTGGAAGCAGCCTGTGCTCAGGCTCGTACACTGAGACCAAAAGTCATTCCTTCTGTAACATACATCTAACATACATATCTAAATCATCTCGACTGCATAAAACTTTCTTTACTGAGATAAGGAAAGGTTGGCCTATGGGAAAGCAGAGTAGGGGTTGTAAGGAAAGTGTGTTTCTAAGGCAGAGCTCAGCCTTGATTTGCCTTCAGAAAATAATAAACCGTAAGCATTGCCAGGAAAAAATTTGGCCCTATTACATCTCATTCTATCCAAACATGGCAGCAGGCTGAAAAATTGTGAAATGGCATACATACATATATGCCAATTTTGAAAAATAAGTTACTTTTTTAGGGCGTAAATCTTTGGCCTTTTCTGCCTGGTCTAAAGGCGGCATCCATATTCTTTCCCATATTATCAAAAATAAAGATCTGTTATCAGTAATGAAGTGCAACAGCACTTTGTGACCCAAACAGTTGGTCTGTAGTGTAATGCAGTGCGCTGTATGCAGTTCTTGGTTGAGAAAAAGTAGTGCCAAAGGAAAGGATGGTCTGATGGCAAGGTAAATATAAATGTTAAATATAGCATGCACCTATATTGATTGATTTTTTTAGGTTTCTTTTTTTTAGGTGGCTAAAATACATTTTTCTGCTGGGCCCGTCCACAGCAGACAAGCAGACAAGTGTAATCAGCATGGAAGCAAAGCAACGTACTGTTGCTTTGCTTCCATGCTGATTACACTTGTCTGCTTGTTCAAATTGGGAGTGTGCTGACCCAAATCTACTTCAGGTAAGGATAACAATGTACAGATCCACTTCAAAAAATCTGAACTATCCCTTTAAATTATACAACCTGGACTGTGAAATAACGTCTGTGACTGTGTTCAAACATTAATTCTATTACCAAGATATGGTCTACATTATTTTCCAGTGGCAGTTTTTGACATTTATAACTTATGTGTTGTTTAATTTATTTATTTATTGCAGTTTTTTTTTTTTTTTTTTTTTTACTTATTTATTTTTCAGTCTTGCTGCTTTTGGTTTGTCTTACCTATGTGGCATCCAAGGTGGGGGAAGGAAGTAAGGGAAACTTTAAAAACTGGAGGGGTGAAGAAAAGAGTTGATGAATGGCAGAATATACATAGATAAACAAGAGTATTGTGTTTGTATGCTTACTTTAAAATGATCCATGTCCAATGTTGCAGATGTAAGTAGAGGCTGATGATTTGCTGTTATATTCAATCCAGTCCTGAAAAATAAATATTTGATCACAAAAAATAAAATAAAATAAACCAAGCCATTTTTGTAAGGGAAACACTCTTCTTTCTCAGGTTTGTACATACAGCTAAGCTTTCAGTCTGCTTTCAATAATGTTCCACAGCAGCTGGCAAGCTACAACACACACCTGGGTAAACACACTATGTTCTAGCTCTTGTCCTGTCCGCTCTCTGTATAACAGATGAAGATCAGTGGCTGTTGCAGGGGCCTTCGTTTGTCTTCATTCAGGCACAGGGCTCGGCTCCAACCGCAGATCAATCTCACTTCAGCGGCACTGTCCATTTAGACACCAGAGGGACACCACAACGAAAGGCCCACCCAAAATCCCTCCAAATCCTCCTGGTGCAGAGCAAGCAGGACTCACAGCAATGTGCATTACCTCAGGAGGCTGACATAGGCCAGCCCCTCCGCTCTGGACTGGAGGGCCAGTTTACAACCAGAACTTTGATTGTATCAGCTCTGATGATGTCAGCCTGCTCTGCTGCTAACAGCTTTTTGCCACTCTCTCCCAATTCCGCCTCTCACTCTCTATGTCAACCCTGCCGGCAGATTAATCCATGGGCTCCCCACCACACACTCATCACTTGCTCAACAACAGGCACAAGCTGCCAAGAGCAGGATATAGCCTATTAATGTCGCACCTAAATGAAATTTACATTGTGTAAGCTGCCCAACATCCCTATTTGGTACAGCAATTTATTTCACAGTATTGAAAACTTCTGCTCCTGCGCTGACCTTCCCTCAATTGCAGCATGGGCATCCAGATGCTGGTGACTTAACCCCTCGCCTGTAAAACAAGAGTAAGAAAAACACCCTGGTTATGATGACTATAATGGTCTCGTTCTCCCAGGGAGCAGAGGCTTGGCTTAGGCTTTGTGTGACTACAGAGGGCCAGCACGTATTAGTGGTTACTGTAAAGTTTTTTTGGGGGCCATTTAGTTTGGTATCAGACCAGTATGCCTCCTCTGACCCTTCCTTCTCTGTCGCACCCCTCAAGGTCCCCCCAGCTGTTCCCCCTCAGAGTGGGGAACTCCATGTTAGGAGGTTTGTAGATCTCACCGTTATTTATTTATGAGTGTTTAAATGCCACAGCACCCTGGCAGGGACTTTAATGGAGGTGAGACACTCCCATGTTGCACTACTCCCCTCAGTAAAGTTTTACAGCGTCCCACCACACTCTCCAGAGAGTCCAGGGGAAAGTGACGCCATAGCCTAGAAAAATACTCTGTACTCATGCCTGGGGCTGACACTACTGCATTTGAGTCGGGGTCTGTTATGTATCTTGAAACTGTGAAAGTGTGGGGTTTTGATATCGCTTTTCTTTCAAGCAGCTCCAAATGCTGCTGTGGTCAAATATCACACCTTGAAAGCAAAAGTAAGCTGCTCAAATGCAGTCAAAACAAAGGATTGACCCCCCCCTTTGATAGCAATTATCCCTACATAATGTCACTCGTGTAACGTTGCTCCCTCGACTTGTGCTAATCAGCCCGCAAGCCAGTTGTATCTGTCAGGCTTCACCACCACTGCGGCTAATGGATCCACACTTTATCACATTGATTCTCCGTGTAAAGCCGCCCCCCTGTCAACCCACCCACCTTTCCCCATTCCCTCATATGGTCTTGATGAGATCCAGACCCAGTGTGGAAGCATATTAAAGTGGCCCAACAGTGTCAGCAGGAGAGCTAAATGGAAGGTAGTGAAATCTTTTGAACCTCTGTTACATTATAACAGTTCTAAACACATCCAGCTGGGTCCAAAGTTCAGGGAAGACATAAAAGCGCTGTTGCATGTTACCTTGGAGGATGATAATAGCCGAGCACCACTAAAACTACTAAGACAGTCCACAATCAAAGGGCCCAGAGGAAGGACTCCCCGCACTTCTTACTGGCTGCTAATGGCCTGTGTGTGTCAGAGACAACTGATCTGACAGTCGTTATATCTCCTATAACACACACTCCATGCATTGTAAAGAGAGGGAACTTTTTCGGTGTTAGTGATTAAACTCCATTAACTTTGGGTTAATTAAAATACAAAAGACTCAGAAAAGCAGTAATTACCCTGTACCAGCCTGGTAGGTCACCCTTAAAGCAAGTTACAGCACACTGATCTTAATGGGAGGCTTCTTGTATCGTGACTTCATGGCTGCCAGACGTCTTTGCAGACTTGTTTTACAGGAGTTGGATTGCTGACATCGACAATATTGCTGATTCTGTCTATATTACAGAGAAGAGGAGCAGCAGAGCCGGACAGACATTGCAAAGCAGGGCTAGACAGTATAGATTGTGTGTGTGTGTGTGTGTGTGTGTGTGTGTGTGTGTGTGTGTGTGTGTGTGTGTGTGTGTGTGTGTGTGTGTGAGAGTGTGCATGCGTGTGTGTGTTTGTTCATGCATGTGTGTGTGTGTGTGTGTGTGTGTGTTCATGCATGTGTGTGTGTGTGTGTGTGTGTGTGTGTGTGTGTGAATGTGTGTGTGTGGGCTCCTCTGTGGCGTTTCAACCACACACGATAAATATGAGCTTGTGGTGAGGCCGTGGTGCCCCAGGAATGCTCACATGTGGTCGAGCGGCTCTCACCACCATTGACAAGAGAGTTAGATGGCTTTTGGTCATCAAGATTCTTGGTGGGGAGAGCTACATAGGAGGCCATTTGACTTCAAGACTTGAGGCCGTGCTTACTGATGCCAGTTTCCTTTCTGGCTCAAGTCTCCTACTGAAGCGTGTTATTTGTTTACTCCAAACTCTGACAAAGCAACCAATCTCACTATTGTTTACTGGCTGACTGATCTCGGTCAGGGCCAAAAATGCACTTAATCACCAGTTACCAGCATCTGAAACAAACATGGACTGACATGGCAGACAGCAACATTTCCCAGATCAAGTGTAATTCTATGAATGTCTTTTCATATTTATTTATACAACTCCGAAATGCTCTCACAGCCTCCACCAGGCCGAAGTTAGCTCTGACATAGCTATATTGGCCCGAAGTGTAGGATTTAGGCAAGAAATGAACACGTAAAGTTAAGGAATCTGAGTGAGATGCCAAACAAAATATAAGCCCTGATAAGATCAGTCCTAGCCATAAGACATTAATCAATAAGACATTCAACCTAAAACCTGCTAGACTCAGCGCACCAGTATACCACCAGCCATCTGCAGACACTCCCCAGTAGTTTGCTGTGTACTGGTATTTTTGATGTAACTGGACAGGACCTGTCCCCCCCAAGCCATAAAAGGATTGAACGTGTCCAAACCCATCTACTCCACCAAACCGGCCAAGCCAGACAATACTAACAATATCTACAATGTGCGATTTGATGCACAACAGAAACGGTTTCATAGCTGCCTCCATACAAAAAAACATTCACGTTGATTGATGTTGCAGCGATTGTGCCGTCTGTTATTTTAATATCAATAGCCTAGAGAGATAAAGAGAAAGTAATTTGTTACCCCTCAGCAATTGTGCCAAAATATTTATATGGATCTATTATTCATACTGTAAGCTGACATTTCCAAAATGATGCTTGTTCCTTAAATAGCTGTTTGAATCAGAGCTAATTAAAAGCTAGCATGAATAATACACCGACTGGAATTTGAAAATTGTTCCACAGTGCTTCACAAGCAACAACATGAAAATAATTACCAACTAGTTGAGTCACTTACGCAGTGTTGCAAGCTATTAAATCCTTTTCTACCAAACCACAATAGTTTAAGGAAGGAGTCAATGTAAATCATGAGACTATGAAATGCTCTCAACTTCCACACATCCGTCATCGGAGACCAATCTGTTGTCTCCCATAACTTCATGCCTGACAAGGGTCATTCGCCTGAGGCCACGACAGAGACTATATCCCCTCTCTGGACAGATGCAGTGGCATAAGGGGGGCCCGGATGCCCCCCTCTCCTCCTGCTGACCTCTCCCTCTCTTCCAGAGTCTGAGAAAGGGTCCCGAGGTTGAGAAGGTCCTGGGGACTGGACACATTGCGGCATTAATTACACACTCAGTTACCATTGAGCCTAATGTTTGGCCTCCCCCCCTGGGGTTAACTCCTTCCTGACAAGCGGGGAAAGTAATGGGGCCTCCGTGGCTCGTTTGCCAGCAGTCAGCCAAGACAGCTCCTCTATGTCCTCTTCCGCACCCCTGTTCTGTCTGAATGACAGCAGCTAAATGCTTCAGTCCTGCGTCGCTGTGCGCGGGGATCACACACACCGGGAAGAGGAGACGGAGATAATGGGAGGTGTGAGGCAGTGGGTGACAGGCAGGGACACTTCATCCCATCAAAGGCTTTTGCTGGTCGTCTTGTGCAAACAAAGAGGCTTCTTTGGAGCGTTATCTATCAGAGGCTTCTCCTGCTGACATCCTTACTGCACCCATCACTGTGATTGGCTGAGGAGACAGAGAAAGAAGAAAGAGAGTGTGCAGCGACAGGATATCCCCCCTGGTTAACAGCAAAGTAAACACAGTAGAAAGAGAGAGAAGGAAGTCTACCTCTGTCACACGGACTCGAGGTGGGCTGCTTGCAGATGTCCTTCGATGTATAAAAGATTACTTCCCCTGAACTTTGGCAGGGGTGGCGTTCTTCTCCAAAGCACTGCTGGCTACAACTATAATCACAAGTGTCTCTGCCTATTGCTGAAGTAATCCGATTTCTGTTGACAGGGGCTGTAGTCGGTAATCTGATAGGAGAGTACTTACAATATCAAGGCTTGTGTTTCGTTTGATTAATTCATAGCCTACAGGATCTGTGAGATAGAAGGAGAGCGCAGCATGAGATCATGACCCTGGAATCCTAAACAATAACCATCTGTGGTGAACCGTGTTGAGCTCGATCCGACTCTCTCTTTTTCCTCTCTCACTTCCTTTTTCTTTTCCCTCATTCTTGCAAGCTAACACATCAAAACCCACCCACACGGCACCCACACAGCACACACACACACACACACACACACACACACACACACATGCACACCTGCAACAGCAGTTTTGCATGTACTACCAGCCAGCCATGTACCAAAAATATGTCATGACATGCACACTGCTGAAAATAACATACTTCTGGGCCTGAGGCATACATCACCAAAACACCTGAGCTAAAACAGAACCTCTCTGAAACTCCTGTGCACACAGTCCTCTGCCTGAATCATCATACAAGCAAAGTCAAGGACAAAAATGATCCTGATTCACTTTTCCTTTTAGAATATCATCTAATTTAACAGTTACTTAAATATAATCAGCTTGGCAGCCGTGGTTTACCCTGCGAGCTATTAGTGTTAACAGCAAAGAAAAATAATCCCAGTCCCATGTCGGATTTAATGAATGTGCTCACTGTACTGGGAAAATATTTCTACATACTACAAGCTTGACTCTGACATTTTAAAAGAAAGATGGTCTGAATTAAGCGTTTGAAGAATTTCTCCTCTTTGCTCAGCACAAAGAAAAACAACAAATCTGTAAATGTCAGAGCTCTTCCAGCATCTCCTTCATTGTTGAGAAAAAGTGACGTGGTTTGTTCTCTTTCAGCTGGATGCCACAGGGCCGAGGATGATAGATGAAGTGTTACTTTACGGACTATTTTTAACTTTTCCGAACCGATGTTCAGACGTCCCATCTGGACAGGGTTAGGGACAAGGCAGTACAAGTTATTTGTCATCAGATACAGTAACAGGCAACCTGAGCTCCCCTCGCAGGTCAGAAAACAAACATTTTTCGTGTTTATGTGCCATGGCACGATGAGCACAGCTCAGTTAACAATTTTCAAGAGGTGATGCATGACTGTTTAATAAGCCTGGCCAAAGTTGTGATAGATGTAGAAGATAGTTTAAAAAGCCACAAACAGCACTTACTTTCTCTCTATAAAAATGTAGGAGTCAGCAAGGCAAGACTGTCTGTTAGATTATCAACTGCACCATATTGTGTTTATGTCCAGGAAAACAGTATATCTGGCCATGCAACACGTCACAATTACACTCTTAATGCTGTAACTTAATAGGTGAGCCAGGGATTTTGTATTTACAATACGTGAACTGAATGCCAATGAAAGATATATCATCAAAAATAAGTAGACATGGTTGTACTGTATAGCACTTATATGAATGACACAGTTCAGAGAAGGATTAGGGTCAAAGTCAATGTTTACACCACCAGGCACAAGAGTAAAGGATACATCCAGCACTGTTTAACAGTAACACATTTGATGATTAATCCACATGTTGGCAAAATAATTGTATTTGCCAGCAGGAACGAGACGGCTTGGTCAGTATTTATGATGTGTGACATTTTTACATGGAGCTGTTTTGTATTTAGAGCTTCACTTTTTGCCTACATGGTCGTGCAGTAATACGATATGATATGTTCAACTTTTTACCTGAACTGTAATGCTTTAAAACAAAGTTGTATTACATTGTACAGAATATGTCTTTTCCATCTTGGGCAGGGTACATTTTGGAGCAGGATTTAGATTGTATAGGGAGGAAAGCTTGACTGGATACCTTTAAGTAAAGTCTCAGTCCCTTAATTCTAATATATTTAACATTTCTTTATATCTTTGAACTTGGCTGAATTGTCAGTGAAATCAGAGGGGTCTTGATGTGTGTATATGTATAGTCACTAGACAGGGGTGGCAACTATGAGATGTTGTCCTCCATGGGTTTAATAAATGTTGTGGCTCAGTGTTTTTAGGCTGGTAAGAGCTAATGTTGGGTTGTCCAGAGACTTAATTAAAAAAGTATGTAAAGATCATAATTGATCAACAGTAATATAACATCTACATGCCTCTGGTACAATATAATATTTGACAAAAAGAGATTAAACAAGTAGTAAAGCATCTCTTTTCCAAGCACCTCACCTACAGAATTCTTAAAATATGTGACCTTCAGCCGGCCTCCAAAAGCTTTGCGTCGGCTTTTGACTGAACAGGATGAATGACCTGTGAAGGATGGCCTTTACAGAGAGGGACTGTCCAGCTATCAGCCAGGGATCTCCTAATGTTTATGCTTTAAGGGGTGTGTCAGGATGAGAGTGCACGGCAGAGATTCTTTGAGAGAAAGGGAGGTACACCCTGCCTCGTGGCTAGAGTTAAACACTAATGTCAAGTGTAGATACACCATTGAACAATGCAGCAACAACACCGGCTCTAATGAAAAATGTCCTCCTGTCTGCAGCTGAAGCAGAAGTGGCCCCACAGAGCTGCTCTAATACACCAGATTTCCATTCTGTTTTTTGTTTCCAGACTAACCACAACATCCACAAATAGCTCTATATTGCACGTAATGCATTTTAGCAGCACAATATTCTCACTTCATACCTCTATTTTTGACTTTATAGTGAGAAAGGGTGTTCCCTTGATTATGGTTATACGGCGAACAATAACTGGAGTTAAGTTTCCCTCTGTGCCCTGTGAGTTTCAAATACCGTGTCCACCGCAGAGAGAGCCTTAGGTTTTCAATTACACTCTCAAAGTGGTCCCTGATCGCTCCCCCTGACACAGGTGGTGGGATGTAGTGTGTGCAGGGGCAAACCTGGTGTTCCATTTAAGAAATATGTGGGAAAAACTCACTCTGAGCCCTATTTGTTTGGAATGTTTTATGGTTACAGATGTGACTCATACTGGGCCAACGTCACTCCAAACTTACAATGTCTCTGCTCCTCTAACCACTAATTACAGCAGCTAAGCCCCTCATCAGAAGTGGGACTAATTAACATGTAGCATTACCAAAGAATACATTTGGCTGTCATTACACAGTGCTTCACACATTATAATGTAAATATAGAACTTGGTGCAAAGACTGATGGTTATTTTTATGATGTGTTTCAAGCGTAAACGCTTTACAATATCTCAAATGTTGAAACCATTAATTAATAGTTCCTCAATAATCTCACCTACTCTTTCTGTCACCTTGTGGTTGGCATTTGCCCGGGTGGCCCCACATTACTTTGGGGGATCTCAGGGTACACAATATTATAATGTCCCACCCAGCCAAACTCATCTGTATTACATGTGTTATTTGGGGGGCGCAGCAAGCCACCAAAGTAGAATACAAACCACCCTCTTAAGAAGCTTTGTGTTGAAGAGAGAAAGAGTAAGAGAGAGAGAGACAGAAAGGGAGGAGAGAGAGAATAAGTAGAGAGAGAGAGAGAGTATTGTGTCTGGACTCCTAAACCAGAGAACCACGCTGCTCCACCAGAGGACTCTGAAGGGGAAGCCCACACAGCAGGAACAACAGTGCAGTACAGCATGATGGGAAAACATCCACGGATTGATTTTCATCAGTTATAACAGACACCCAGAAAAAAAGAAAAAGAAAAACACTGACATGCATATCATGCTAAAATCTGGCTGGCTTCCTTTGCGATATGTCATGTGTAAAGCTATATCCTGTGGTTCTGCCTGGTGGTCAGGCTGAGTGTCTGTGGGGGCCCACAAGTCCCTCACCAAGACTTGGAAGCAGACTGAACACTTTACCTTGGATAAGCAAAGGTCAGTGGACAGAGAGGAGATCGTCCCTCTGGCTGAGAAATCATTTCACAACATGAGGGAATGTGTGAATACTTGTGCACTGCTATTAACATGCATATAGTGAACAACTACTGCATGTATAAACTTTTTTGAATAATAATGTGCATGAGGTTATAGCTCACTTCCAATTTCCTGGTTGATTCTTCTTTTTTTTAACAAAAATTTGAATATCCTTCTTAGGAATAAACTCATAACTCTAACACTTTAATACAATAAACAGCACATAGTATAGAAACAGAGAAAACTACCTCAGAAACTGACCCCTTAATTGGCAGCGGCACCCTTTGACCCCTTTCACCCCGACACAGGAACACACTTCTAGACACAGTCAGAAACGCTCACTTCTTAGCCTCATTAGTAATTAGGATCCATTAGAAATTGGAAATTTAATTAGTGGTTTGAGTTTGTCATTGGGTAGTATTTCCTCTGTCCGAAAGCCAGCAGCACAGGCAGTGCGGTGTCTTAACGCCTGTTAACAGAAAGGAGTTTGAAATGGAAATGCTGTTACGGTCGTCCTCCACACCCTTCTGTCATTTGTCTTAACCAAACCCGCCCAGAAATAAAATTACTCAAATGCGAGGGGATTTTCAGTTTTTTTTTTTACCCTTTCTCTCTTATACTCTTTTACTTCTTTTTTTTGCAAGTGGAAAAGCAGCACGCTTTGCGGAATTCAGTCGCCCACGCACTCTGTCAGGACACTTAATTCCAATTAGATATTTTTCTTTGCTTTCTTGTTCTAGCCTGTCTGGGCCTCCTGCTTTTATCCCTCCCTCTGCCCTCCCCACTAACTCCCTCACTGTTGAACTCTCCCCTCCTCTCTCCCGTTTCCTCGCTCGTGTCCTCATTCTCTCAATCTCTATCACAATATGTAGTTTTGTGGACCACAGTTCCACTGCTTTGCTTTCATGTGTTCTCTCATACGCAGATTTCTCACAGCCAGACATCCTGTGGCCGATTTTAAACTTTGACACTGTCACACACAACACATCAGGGCTGTAAAACACTGTGGCAAAAACAATTACGGCAGACTAAACCGAACTGTGTCCATAATGATAAAGCAGAGATTTAGAGGTGGTTTTAGAAGTTTGCAAACCGCCTTTGTTTTGCTCCTAGAGAGTGAATATTTATTAACCTATGGATGCATTTGATTACAGTGTGAGGTCAGCTCCATGCTGTGAAGATCCTCCCACGCATTCACTAATAATAGCCCTGCCATGGAGTGCATACAATACATTTCACCCAGAGCAGTGGCCACATGTAATTCTTCATCCAAATTACTGTAATTAAAACATTCCACAATCCTTTATGTGTTATTTCTTCCTTCATGTGCTGTTGTTTCTTGTCTCTGCTTTCTTTTCAATCAACAAATCAAATTGAAGCTATTAGTGTCACGGATTTGCATTTTGTATTTGGAAATACTTGCACAGTCTAGCAACATGAATATTTAAGCTGACTCATACAGACTACACACAGCCTTATGACAGTTGAAAAACAGGAAAGCAAAGTCCTTCTGTGTTATTATTAGCTTAAGACAGAAAGTCAGTCACATTTCAGCAGAGACGAGAGAGTTAGTGCTCTGAAAAGCTATCGCTGCTGATGCAGAGTCCATTTCTCCCGTGTTGCAGGCCCCGCACAGATGATTTAGAGTGCATCTCTTCAGCCTAAATTGCTTCCAAGCAGGGGGTTCCTCTGCAGCGTCCAGCACATCACTTCACAAGTGAGGCCTCAAGTTTCTGCTCCATGTTGCATGGAAGTTTCCAAGAGCCAAGCTATTGTATTTGTCAGCCACATTTATCATGTAGTTGTACAACTCTGGAAAGTTCTCTGTTACAGTTGGCAATTTCAAGACTAACCAATAGAAAATAGAAAAACAACAAAATCTAGTATATTGAACATTGTCACATTGTATCCTTAGAAGATGGAGAGCTTGCAATTGAATTTGCTATTGACCTGGCAAGGTTGTGTTTCTTAATATGCAATCGCCTGATGGTGAGCTAAATTAATTTCTATTGGAAAAGCTGAGCACTTCTGCTCAAACCGTCAATTATTTGTGTTTGTGGATGAGATTATGTTACTGATGGACCAGCTGAGGTAGTGAACGTTGATTAGGACTGAAACTCTGGGGATGGATTAGTTCTGAAAATGCATGAGGGGGAAGGTACATGTATGCTTGTTTGTCTTCCATCTTCAGCTCAATTTATAGACTGCCGTATAGCTGGTGTTGAGCAATAGCAGCTACGTCATGCTGTAGGTACCGTGCACCGCCTTCAGCTATGAAAACTACTTACTGCTCACTCGGGGCCAAACCATTCATCACAGGGAAAAGAGGGACTGATGAAAACATACCCCCCGGTCAAGGAGAGAATACATTCAGTAAGTCAAAAAATCATCAGATTGCCTCCAAACACAAAACACATCCAGCTCTTCCGGAAGATAAAATCTAATGTCGTGCATGAGCTGAATGCAGATAGCAGATGGACCTCTATTATGAACTTTCCAGATGACAAGATTTAACCCACGGATTCAAAACTCTCTATTGAGCTGTAAAACAACATATGTTAGGTGGAATTACATGTGGAAGATGGCATGCAAATGATATCAAACAACTTGATTTAATCCGAAGATAACAGGAAAAATAGTCTGTGGCCTGGTTCTCGTTGAAACATTCACAACAAATATATGCTGGGAAATTTGTGATTGAAATTAAAGTAACCTATGCAGTATTAATAGAATTTTTTGCTTGGTTTCAGCTTGTTAAAAGAAAACTAACAAACTATTAAATATAAACTCCTTTCTGCAGCTCTTTATGCAAATAAATGAAGCTAAAAAGGAAATAAGGAAGTTTCCAAGGTCCTCTAAGAAGTCTTTCAGGATTTCGGAAGTGCCAGCAGGAGGGATTTTGACTATCAGTGAGTATCATCTCATTTTAATGAAGAACACATGCTTTTATCAAACCATTAGTCTAAAATCGTTTTTAAAAAGTGCCCCAAAGAAACTTGTCTCATTGCACAGAGGAAAATGTTGCATTGACAGACGTGTCATCAGAGAAAGTTGGGACCACACAGAATAATCCTTCATGGCTCTTCAAGGACAAAAACTGTGCTGGCAGGAAAGATCTACAACTGGAAGAGAAGCCTAGCCTTGCCCCCTGCCTTTTAAAAAGCACTCGCTCTCCTTGAGTGTCTCCAGAGTGGTACAGATGCAACAAGGCAAGGCGACCTTTTGGAAGGGTCAAGGAAAAACCCAGGGATGCTTACAGGGAGGGGGGGAGGGGAGTGTTGACCTTACTGGAGGTATCTATCACTCACTGAAGATGTTGGCACTTTACCAAACACACGAATGCACATGCATAAAGAAATTACACACATGTGCAAACACACACACACACACACCTTTGTCTATCCTCTTCATGACAGGCGATCTCTAATGAATGTGGCTCTCAGAAGACCCTTGAGAGGAAGCAAGGCCACTCTCACTCCTACCACTGACTCTGCAGGGCACGGAGAGGCCCTCGCACGTCTGCATTTCACAAGATAACCAGATTGAAAAGCCGTCCCCAGACAAGTGCGCTCTGTCAAGGGCTGAGGGCCGTTTTTATGTCTCCCTGTCGCAGTCTGACAGAGACGCGGAAGGTCAGCTCTGAAGGAGCGCTTGTTCGCGGCTATTACAGTCGATGGTACAGTGATGGGGCCCTTCAATTCGACAATACCCACATTATCCTTCTCTCCCTTTCTCTGCCTCTACTGATGTGCACCAGGCACTCTGTCTTGATATCCAACACACACTGTCAGCGTGTTATGGCCCCACTCAAGTGACTGTATAAATTCAGATTATGGAAGAATTATTCTGGTCTGTCTGGCAATTAAATACGCTCATGTGTGGCTTTCCAGGGCAGCCAGCCAAGCTCTCATCGGCACCAGTCCCAGTCCGATCTAATTCTACAAGCCCCTCCCTTTGTCTGTGGTAATAAAATTTTATCAGAACGAGAATGTGTCTCATAGGATTGAAATATCTCTTTCCACTCACGCTTCCTGCAACCTTCAGCACAACAGCAAAGGCATCAAGGATTTCTTTTGGTCTGTGTGGCCGCACGGGTAAATCCGAACAAGATGAGACCATCTCGCAGACACACAAAAAGTGATGTCTAATTCATTTAATTGTTATTTAATACTCACAGTGGTTTATTCCCCTGAGAGATAAAACATTAAATTCTCTGTCATGGCTCCTGTCTCAGAGAGAACTGTCTGGTGAGTGTAATGAGCGGCTGGCGGTAGATGAAACGCAGTAAAAATCTATTAATGGGCCAAGTGGATATTCTGAGACATGGTGCAGGTTACCCATGGTCTCTGGGTGTGTAGAAGATACATGTTTATTTTGGAGTTGATTGACAGTGAGCACAGCACAAGGCCCAGACTTCAGAGACGGGAGACATCACGTCAGAGCTCTCCTCACCACAGTGGGAGCCACTAACGAAGGCTCGCCCCCACCGACACCAACTGTTGCGACGCATACACACACACACACAGAGTCTCACATCGTCGCCTTCGGAGGGGACCCACCACCCTACTGCGGAGCCTGGCACGTCGCCAACAGAGAGGGAAGAGAGGGTTTTAAGTGCGGAGCCTGGCCTGGCCTCAACAAAAACGCAGAGACCACTTAAAATACATTCCTCCAGCTCTTTAACACAGCGGCTCAACAGCTGAGGTCCTCCAAACTCCGTAGAGCTGGTTGGGCTCGGTGTGCAGAGGGCCGATACAGCATGGGGGGCTTTGGGAATAAGCTATTACCTTAACCACAGGAAGAAGGTGAAATATGATACTCAGTCATTTCACCAAACCTCCTTATGTGTTCATGCAGAGGATTTCTATTTTTTTCCTTTTGCTTAAACCTCATCTAGATACTTTTATTTCTCATTGCCACCTCGTTGACAATGAATCATCGGAAATTTGACAGATAATTAACAGTCGGACTCAAAGACTGACTTGTTTTAAGAAGAAACTGATTACAAAGCAAGAAGCCGCCCCTCTGGCACACCTTGTAAATTGCAGGTGTAAGCAATCTAAACGATGACATAATACTTTTATGTATAGGACAAGTAGAAGCATATCTGATTCGAATCCAAACACACTGACTCACCTATAGAAAGACATTATACAAACATGTAACAGAGGTGTTTCTTTATTATATGATATTGAGTCTTGCTTTGTTCAAATGAAAGGTTTTGTACATCAATCATTCCATAATGAAAAACAGGGATGATGCCGCTAGGCTTTTTAGTCAGCAAAAAAAAAGAAAAGTAAGATATAGCCCTTAAAAGACTCAAAAGTAAGATAGTGTATTCGTTTTTTGTTTCAATGCATTTACTGTGATGATAATACATCATGTACAAACATTTTTTAGGTTCAACATGTAAACAGCTATTACTTTTGTTCATACTGTTACTGGAAGACTAAATCCTTCCACTGAATGCTTTTCCCCCCTAGTAATGACACCAATGTTCAATCTCTAAATTAAAGTACACAACATACACATAGTTGCAGCAATGTAAATCATTGTGATTGTCAAAGGAGGCGCCCTCTGAAATCACATGTGAAGACTTCAAATAAAACATTCCAGTGAAACACCTCTATCACCACTGTTATTTCTTTTCTTATAAAACATCTGGTCTAGCTTTGCGGTTGATTATTACTTGCAGTGTCATGTCACACGATTTAGTCACATGAGGACACACAGAGAGGACAGCAATTCTCCATCTTGTTAGGAAACCAATCTAATGATCTGACATATAAATAGCCTCTTCGGTCGCTCACATGAACTTATAGCACATTGACTGTATGAAGGAGCCGTTTGGTGGAGAGCACATGCAGTGTTCCATCTTGATGTTTGGAGACAAAAAGTAACTGAGGTCGCTATCTGAAAGAAAAAAGAAAGAGAAAAGTCCCTCTGGTTAATCTGACAGAGGTGGTGGTTATTATTACGAGGACAGATAACATATGTGGAAAGAATCACAATCGCAGATTCAAGCACACGCAAAGTGCAGGCACACAAACTTCCAGCCACAAACACTTATTCCACACACTTAAACACATGCAATATCAAATTCAACCCATCCAAATACATCCATACACACCAGCACTTTTATATCCTGTTTACCACACAGCTCCCCTCTTACACAAACAAATCTCTTTCTCCAAGATACATACTGTATGGTCATCTGCTCACACACTAACACTGACACACTGGCCAGTTATTTCCCCCTTCTGCACTAGAGCATGGACAGGCCAAAGCTCACTTTTCAAGAGGGGATGCTTTGAGTTCCAGAGGGGTGCACATGAAAGAGCAGCAGAATATAAAGGAGTGCCCAAGGATACACTGCAGCGCTCAATGTGAGGACAATTTAGCCCTGATGGAAAACCTGGATCAAAGGCCTGGCCTCCATAATTGCACATTCCCCAACAAACACTGTGCCATTTGAAGAGTGGGCCAGACCTCCGGACTCCTGAGACCTGTTCCTGTGCGCAGACACAGGCAGCCCCATTCCTTTCACCTTGCTATGTTCTCTATCTCAATGTCTCGCTAAAAGATTAGAGAAATGCTTTCATTCCAAAAGTGCTCATGATTTCTCTTTGAATGTCAAGATACTGAAGCAGACAGCCCTCCAAGTTTCTCCACTGTTTTGTTAAAGGTCACCAAGTCATGGTTACCATTGTGGTGAGTCATGGTGAAAAATAAGTCTCATGCTCATACTGTAGACGCATCAGATGCACTTTTACTTGTGATACAATCTCTTTGGTCTTTTGTGGGGTGAACTTTAGGTTGTAATGTGCTAGCATCACCAACAAGGACACCTAAGTGTTTTGGTTATGTAAGAAGCTTAAATTAATGACTGCTCTCTTCTGCTGAGTCTCCAAAATAAATTCCTGCTTTCCTGACTAATTCTAATGATATTAGGATGATCTGTTTAAAATCATGGGTTTATCTTTATGAAAGAATCCATTGTGCGGAGGAAGTAGCTCTCCCTATACTTACCTGTATAGGAGACGGTGGGACAGGAAATTGTTTTAAAACCAAAAGTTTCTTCCTCCCTTGAGCCCGGTCTATACGTTTATTTTCTTCCGCATGCAGTTTCAGCCACCAGAATGCAGTTTGAGAGCTTGTAAATCTAGCTCAGATATTTTCACTGTGCTGCAGGTGGGAGACCTCTGGATATTTTGGAATGTCTTGGCACTGCTGCGAAGGAAACCATCAGTAAAACTAAAAAAAACCCTATTTGATAGAGTTATAAATATTACAAGTCAGCATGGGTAATATTCAAGAAAAACTGACTTATTGTTCTAAGTTTTCATGCTTCAGAACTGATAGATTTTGTATTGTTTCTTAACCCCTTTTGCTGTAGGATAGTCACAATATGTTTATAACCACAAATGGTAGAGAAGTCAGTGACCTGGGTTTTTGTTTGGACTATTATTGTCCTACTATAATGCATTCAGTGAATGAACCTCCATTTGTGCTGTCACCATCCATTAGGACAGATGTACTGATGTATGCACCAAATTTCTCCTAACACAGCACAGAGAGCGACAGAAACCCAGCGTGGTTGAGCAGACACTGACAGTTTTGTACCAGAGAGCCTGTGAGTGCTTACTCCAGGACTTCTGATGGTTTTATGTTGCGTCTAGACTTTAATAATTGGTTGTGTTTTCCTGAAAGCACACCCCAAATCTCCCCTGAAAGTCCTATGGCGATGCTTTAGTAATAAAATACTATATGCATGTGTTGTTGAACTGGACTCAAATAAACAGGCTCCTAATAGACCCAACTGTGGTCAACCTACAGAAAGAGCCTTGTCATCACAAATATCACTGAGTTTGTGTGTTTGTGTGTTTTTTGGTCTGTCACTACATCCTTATGCATACTTTGAAGAGGTTTCTATTAAGTGGGCATCACATTTGGAAATACTGTTATGCAGAAAACTTATCAAACAGAACTGCTTTCTTCATAATCTTCTATGTTTATAAGCCTGATTTGGACCGCAGGGCTGTATACAAACCTGCAATTAATATTGAGCAACTGAAATCTGACCATAGTAACTCTGGTCAGTTGTTTCTTGGCTATAAAGAGATACTGTGTAACTGTTGAAAGAAGAAACAACACTTTCCTCCTCTTGTAGACTAAAAATTGAGCTTGTAAACAATAAAACACACCTTTTGCTCAGGTCAATTCACTCAGGTGTCAGTATTGTTGGCACAGCCTTCTTTGGTGTGGTAAGACCAGTAGCTTATGGTGGCTAATGTTAGCAAACGTTTGATCATTTCAACAGTGTTTGGAAGAATGATATTGTAGATTTTTGAAGACTAGGACAAAGGTCAGAATACATTTTTTTCTGTAGAAGTTCTTGTAAAACACACACATGTTTTTACTGCTCTTCTCGTACAAGAACAACAAATGCTGTAAGGGAAATTGTGCAATTTAAGACTGTGTATGGTCCATATGAAAATGAAAAAAAGCTAGTAAAATACTAGCTGCCTGTTCCATTGAATTATAACCCTCCAGCAGTAGTTTATGAATCACTTGGGCCATTAAGATCTACACACACTGATACACATACATTTACCATCTGCGGCTCACCTGTGACCCAGTCCGATTATACCTGCTAACCAGATGGACCATCAGATAGCCCCTCTCCCGGGACACTGTAAGCGTATAGGCCTAAGTCCCCTATTCAGTATTGACCTATCGTTAAACTGAGAGGATTTTCTCCAGTTGTCAGTGAAAAGCATTCGAGTGGGTCAGATTAAATTTCTCCTTTTTTGACATTCAAGTTCAAAGCAATCATGTCAAGTATGTAGAAAGGTCCAAGAAAATAACCAAATTTAAGAGCTGGTTTGAGCATTTTTCAAAAGAACCATGATGGGGTTATGATGAAGCTTAATGATCATTTCCTTGCCGCTCTATGCTTTGAGGAGAAAAGGGAAAAAAGCCTAGACGACTAAGCACGTCCAAGTTTTATTCCTTCTTGGCTTCAGTAAATCTGTTGAGGTGCTAATAATAAGACACAGACTGTCCGCAGACTAGGTTTTGACAAGTCCACAGTCTCCATTTCACTCAGAGGGTAGATCAGTGTGGAGATGAAAGCAGGGAGGGGAAAGAGGAGGCCTTTGGTGTTAATCAGGTGCTGATTGGCAGCATGGGAGCCTTTAAGAGGTTGGAAAACCAGTGGAAAAAAGGATTATTATCCCTGAACACTGCTGCATTTCCTCCTGATTGTTCATTGGTGGCACTAAGATCAGGTCATAGATCTGGTTTCACCTTTATTCTCTTTTGTTCAGGGGTGTACTGGGAAAGAAATGATCCACTGGGACCAAGCGGAGGTCAGTTGTGGTTAGCCAGTGGCATACATGCACACTCTCATGCACACCTGCACATCCTGAATAATGGGCACACTGGTGGACCTTAAAAAACATATTTTTTGACAGCCTGCCGACCTAGCGTTGTGGCAGCCCACTGGGATTTGTCACGGAGAGCCACGGTTCATCACTCTTTGTACATTTCTTTACAGTCGGACTGAAGTTAAGGATAATTTATGCTAAGAATTCACTCATCAAAAGAAAGGAGGCACCACCATGACACCAAACAATGTTAAATGTAAATTCTCCCTTTTGGACTCAGATTTTTTTCTTAAAGGAGAAAACAAAAAGTTTATTTACAAGGCACACATGAATGCTGTTGCTTTAAAACATGCAATTGAATTTCAGATGGACTTCAACAGTTAATAGCCGCCACTGTGTATGCTTTTTGAAAAGGGGGGGAGACGTCTTGTATCAGCATTCGTAGGATATATAGTTTGACAGACCACAAAACAGTACATCTCCTTGCAACACTGGCTCTCATTTGTCACTTAACTGCTGCCATGGGAAACACTGACCCAGAGGCTTGAAGCTTAGACACTGTTTCCACAAATATGTTTTATCCTCTTTTGGAAAATCTTGTACAACAGCTCATTTCCTGCACAAAAAGTAAGGAGAATTCTCATTTCGGTTTGACTTTAAAATTCCGTCTTCAATACCTGTTGGTAAGCTAAATTGAATCTTTGCTAACATAAACCTAAAGACTAGAAACATATCTCCTTTTGCTTAACCTCAGTGGCGACAGGAGGATCTCAGTCTTTCATACTCAGTCAAAGGCCCTCTCCAGTAAATGTGTTCTCAAGATCTTTTAGGAAATGGGACACAAGTTAGTTAATTGGAGGGGTGGTAGGGGTTAAACACTTCCCTCAACGTTACAATTTGTCAGTCCACACCACTGCATGCTGGGACTAAAGCCTGGGCGTGAACGTGGGAGTCCTTCCCAAGGACACTAAACTGTAGACACCCCAGAGAGGCTGCCCCTGCCGCCTCAGAAACTCACAAACCAGCTGTACTCTGTTAGCCACACACACACACACACACACACACACACACACACACACACACACACACACACACACACACACACACACACACACACACACACACACACACACACACACACACACATCCCTCTTCACAGTCCTGTGGCTCTCACTGATGTCTCTTGAATTTCTCGTGACATTACCACACTAAAAACTCACATGAAAATATGATTTCTCAATCGCAACACCTCTCAAACTTTAAATCCCACAAACTGTAGCAAACACGTTTCGTCAATAATTGCAGTTCCATTTCCATCTAAACTAATGTCATTTAAGATAGACTGCTGGCAGTGAATTTTCCTCTTCATCCTGTTGGGGCCTCAGAGTGATTGAACTCTCAGTCATGTAGCTTAAGTCTGCCTGTTTAACCCCAGGCCCTTGCAGGATATGGCATGAATTATATGCACACACCGCACTGCTTAGATAATAATCTTTTGATAACATACAGGCAATTTCCACCCTGTTATATACAGCTGATTGGTGCAGAGTTAGTGGAGTAGTCCACGCCTCTTTCAGTCCCAGTGGTACAATATATACAATACAACTATGAAGCCTTTCATCAACGCACTCTGCATAGTCCCCTCCCCTCCACTAATCTGTTTCCCAGCCTAATCATTGTTTCTTTTTTAATTAAGCAAACACAGTCCTTTGTATACATAACTGGTTCATTTGTAAATTAAACTTTGATTAGTTTACCATTTAAATGTTGCAAGATAGCAATGAAGATGGTTAAGCAGGGAGGGGGCTGTCACATATTTGCTGCTGTCTTTCAGCACTAAATGAGGGGTGTTTTCTGCTTTTGGCGGTTTGTTTAACCACTTATATGATTGGATTGCTCATTAATTCCCATTCTGACACATCCCAGCATTAATCATGTTTTAACTGGGCTTTTAAACTGCCACCCTTAACATCTGTCTAATGATTTAATGTTGACATATTACACAGTGAGTTGTTTTTTCTGCCACTGATATATTCTGATGCTTTGATGCAATGGAGCGTTGTAATTCATTTCAACCAAATTAGTGCTACATGTCATATTAAATTTGATATGGAGAAGCTCGGGCATAGTCAGTGAGAAGCATGTCAGGGAAGTCAGTCCACAAAAAATATGTGTATACTATTTTTTGTGTCTTTTTAAGATCTTAAATTATGGGCTAAAAGTACTTATAACTTTAACCCGATGATAAGTCAGACTGTTGAGTAAGCCCAACGTTAACTCAACTTTTCACTGTCAGTCAGCAAGATCCTTATCGTTATTATCATTAGGTCCCCCCGCTTGTTTCCCACCCTAGCACTCCACTCATCTTGATAAGCTGTCAACTTCAAACTTGCATCCAGCATCAGGCTGATATAAAGAAATATCTCTCTCTGCTGTTTTTTTGCTTCACACTGCTCTCTGTATATGTTATTGTGCTATAATTTTGCAATGCTGAGGCTGTTAGCCTCAATAGCCACAATCCAGCTGACTGTCGGTCACCACACCTATAGGACACACACCCACAGGACATGGTTTATGCCACAAAATATTGCAAACATTATCCACATCCGTGTGTTGGGTAAACAAATATTTCAGTGGCCTAAAAAATCCATCAACTATACTATCAAATATTCAGAGGAAGACAAAATTGCAAAAGAGCACCACAAGCTATGCTGAAACTCTGGTTCATCATGATATTCTGTTGCTGCTCTCCATTTGCCTATACTGTACATTACCTTCATGGAAACATTTCTAATTTTAATACTTTCTGGCAATACACCAGAAGAAAACAAGAGAGAGAATGTTTTGCCAATCTGCAAATCTATGTTTATGTAAAATGAACTTCTTTTAATATGCTTGATTATAGAAATGCCAGTCAGACTTTGAGTAGAGACAGCTTTGACAAAAAAATGTGAAACGCATATAGAAACAGGTGGAAACTCCCTCATTCAGAAGTGGTTTTATGGCTGACAGGGGAGTTAGAAATGTATACACAGAGTCACGGCGGCACAGATCGTTAATGTCAACTTAAAATTATGTTCATAATCAACTAACTTGCATTGACGTTTTGTGGGAAGCTTAACGCTGTGATTATATGTTTTATTGTCATGCTGAATTCTTAGTCCTTTAAGAATGTAACAAAACATAGCCAAAAGATGTAAATCAGATAGGAAATACATGTCCTCACATACGTTTTTGGCAAAGAAAACAAGTTAATTAAAAATAAGTCGTCCTTAGGGTTGATGTCATATCATGTATTTTATTCCTGTTTATTTCTTTTACTCTTTCGTTCTTTTATGGTTGTTGTACCATTTAGTAAAAAATGCATGCTGCAGCCTTGAAGCGTTGATATGAGTGTTTTGACACAGTGAAAGGATGTAGGCCAGCTGTGGTTCTGATCCAGCCGTTCACTTGTGTGGGTCCAGACAGATCAGTGTGAGGGAGGCTTTGCTGCTGAAAGGCTGCTCCACCTAATCCCAGGCTGCATTACTCAACCGGTCCAGTCAAACAGCACACAGACGTGGGGACTTCCCCTTTCCTCCAAAGACGTAGAGGAATACTGTATTGCCTCATACACCACTGAGGTAATATCATTACTTCAACCAAATACTGCAAAATCTAACCTGAATATTGTCTTATGAGTCCAAACCACATGTGTGAGAGTATACAAAGTCACATTTCTCCTAAGAAATGTTGAAGCATTACCATAATACTTGGATTATTGTAGCATCTGAATAAATCTCACTGTGTAATGTAACACATTTTTCTGGTTGTAACTCTAGTCTCCAACAGAGCATACTACCTTGACTCCTGCCAAGAGTATCGAACAATGCTTTAAGTCATTTTCATGTTTCTTCCCCCCTGATAGATACCAATCAAAGCTTCTTGAGGGGAATCCATTCATCCATCACATGGGTGTGCAGCAGCTCCACGAGGTATTGTCTCTTGCACGCAACTCTAAAATTACTGCTATCCACAGATAATGGCACTCATTCAACACCTTCAGGGTGTTGAGGGGTGTTTTTTCTAAAAAAAAAAAACAGAACACTGCGGGTCCATATCTGTTGAAACACGGCTCATAATGTGCAACACCTCTCATCATATGCAATTCACAGAGGGTTAATTTAATGTAAGTGTGGTTCCTTTACTCTATTTTTAGGTTAGGTAACGTGAGAAGAGCGGTGAGAACAGAGTTTAGACTCTAATCCTGATCATTTGAAGGTATCCTTTTCATTAAGCAATATGATTGGAAGTACAGTAATAATGGCTCATGCAGGTTAATTGTACTTCAGTAGCTGTATAAGGAGAAGAAGAGTGTGTAAAAGTACAAACTGGATCTGCGTTGACATATTTCCCTCAATAGATAAATATGAACTTGAAGCAAAGCGTTGGGTCTATCTCTGAAAACAAACAGGGCCATATATTTCACTTGGAATAACAGAGATCAGCTGTATCAACACTGGTCCTCCTACTGCAGCCAGCCACCTCAAGTGAGAAACCATCGAGTCTGAGAACCGTCCTCTGACTGCGTTTGAACAGACATGAGGCAAAGCCATTGTCATTCAGCTGAGAGGAATATTGAACTAATCAGGGTTTGATACCAAGGATTGAATCTAATTTAACCTCCATGATCTCAGCAAAATACTGTTTACTGTAGGAAAATGTTCTCACAAAACAAAAAAATCAAAACTAAATCTACAAACAGACACAGCTGAAAAGGACTTTATGACTGCTATGATTTGATGGCAGTATTATGTTAGCAAGGCCTGCCTAACTTTTCACTCACAAATAATCTGACTGCCTGTTTGCACTGGCACAGCTGTTTGCATTGCCTTTGTTCAGCTGTCTGTGCACTCCCTCCCTTTCCCCAGTCTGATAACATAATACTCTGGGTATGTTTCTAAAGGGTCATAAAATGAGAAGGAGCCGCTATCTACTCTTTGATTGAGCAACACCAGATTTAAACACATCCCATGAACCTGGAACATTTTACTATCCAATGTTTTCTCTCTCTCATACATCCTGAAGACGTGGAGCGTGCAGCAGAGTTGAAAGGCTCTGAAGAATTATTTTCTTTTTAAGGCAAAACTCGCTCTCAAAGACATTCAGATTTCGTGAGCCTTTGATGTTGAGCATTCGTCACTGAAAACCAGTGAGTAGAGACAGAAACCATGTCAGAAGGCTATAATCTTAAAAACTACAGCTCACACCTTAAGAATGTTGTCCATAAAACCAATTTACATTATTACATACATTTTGGAGAACACTTAAGGCTGCCCACATTCTGTATTTAACAACCTTATCTCTAGAGAAGAACACTGATGTTGGACAATTTGCTTTGTCCTTCTTCTTTACATCCTATGCAACGTAGCCTACAGCATCTCAAGGTGGTGGAGCAGTGGCAGGGACGTAGGGATGGAGATGTTCAAGTGTAGCCTCTGCAACCAATTTCAACTGGATAGGTGAAAACCCTCCATCCTGCTTGTGTGCACACAGCTGGTAGCTCTGTCTACTTTTCCTTCAGGTCTTCATTCCCTCTCCCCAAGGAAGAGTCAACTCAGCAATTATGATCATCCTAGTCAAAGTGGACCAGAACACGACAGCCGAATGGAGCTCTTGTGTGAACTTAAACTGGCGGCTGAGGTCAGCTCTCGTGTTCCACAGGCCTCTGGGTGATAAGAGGTACCACTCCCTCGCACTGCTATTATTAAGCTTCACCCCCTTGCCTGACAAACTGGATCAGCCACCGTGATGTTACCAGGTTGGCCTTGTTTGATTCCAGCCTGTGTGCCTCCAGGATTTCAGCTAGCATATGGGGAACCCAGTTGTGGGCCATCCGTACCTGCAGCCAGAAAGGATGTGCTGCAAGCTGGGGTTCTGGGAGCTACAGATTTAGCAGGTCTCCTCTGAGCCGCACCAGAGGTGCAAATTCCTGGGACTGGGAAGGACTTCATATGTGGCCCTGATAAGGAAGCTCAGCCTCGCCTGGGGCATCCTCTACATAACCGCCCACATAACGGCCCTGTTGATCACAGCCTCCAGGTTGTCTAGCTCCCTTGTTACTGTTGGCTCAGAGCTCTGATTTTATAGCTCTCCTCTTCCATCTTCACAACTTCAGGGATCACAAGGTCTTTCTTTTCCTTCTTTGTGGCTTTGGACCACATCTTGGGTGCTGTTCCCCAGCCAAAACCGGCTCTGCCTGGCTGCAACAATCCAACGATCTCCTGGTGTTTCAGTCGTATAAGGTTAAGGTTAGGGAGAGATCATGGTATTGGTTAAAAATTAAATAAGGCAAAGCTGACTTGAAACACAAGAGGAGAAGCAGTGGCTTTTTCTATTTTTAACCAAACCTAACAACATGTGTGACACAGAAAGCCAACTCCAGTCTCTGTTGTCTGTGCCTTGTACCATCCCCTGTGATTTCTGTGCAGTATAACCTACCTGGATTCAAAACAAGAGAACCTAATCTTGGCAACAATTACTTTTCCAACAAGAGTTTTTAGATTCACAGAAATGGCTTTTTATTTCATGAAAAGTAAAAGAATTACCACCCGTCCGATTCACCTTCACTTCACAGAATCACTGTCATTGTCAAGGCTGTCTGGTCCTCTGTGTGCCATGAGTGAAGCAGCTGCAGTGAGTGTTGATAGATGACAGTAAACTCTATATTAGAGTCTGTCTTGTCTCAAGCTTTGGGAGTGACTTGATAACGTACACACATCTAGACTAAACACATACAGTGAGAGGAAAGGGCACAGATCGTCAAATATAGGGAGCTGTGACCCTCATGCAAGCATTACAGCGTGCTTAGTCACAGACCTGCAGGCTTTCGTCTGGGGAAATTCTGTGTTTTGTTTCCATCATCAAAGCTATTGGGTTTGGGGTCTCCTCTCTCCGCCTATCACTCAGCAACACTCATGGCCACTCGGACCCTGAAATTTTACCCCGGGGTGCTGAGAGGAGCGGGCGGAGGGGCTAAAGAAACGCACGTCTCCCTGGCCTTGCTCTGCACTGCCGGGGGTCACTTCGCCATTCTTCTGTTACACAAAAGACTTCTTCAAGTGCCTGTGTGACAATGGCCTTTAGATCACTGGAGCGTAATGATTACTGGTTAACGTGAATGCACTCTGTATTAATTGAGCCAGAATTAATATGAAGTTTTTAGTATTTTTTCATAAGTTGGCAAGGGAACATGTTAGTAATGCCAGTAACCATGACTTAATGTTCATGTTGTCCTTCATTAATCCATTTTTTTCAGAGCAGACGTTATTGTAGAGGTGTATAGCTAAGACTGAAAAGACTGGGACTCATTCTGAGCCCGTTAATGAGCACAACCTCTCACTTTCAACCCTAAGAACTAACATAATGTCATTTGTAAGCTCCTCATAATGAACGTGCACAAACCACATGTCCACAATAGCACTGAAGCATGATTTCACGAGACAAGCCTTTAACTTAGCACAAAGGAATGTTAGATGTGCAGACACAAAAGATCTCCCTTTTTTCTCCTTGATTTACATAAAGCGTAATGCACTGGGAGAGATGGGACATTCAAGCATTTGCACACCACATTAAAATGCATTCAGGAATTCTGATTAGGCCAGAATGAAAAACATTATTTATCAAATAAAAAGAATTAAAACAAGGTTTGGATTCTATGGTTTCCAGACTGTTATTGTTTAGCCTTCATCATAAACAGAGTTAGCTGTGTCTGTCAGTGAATTAAGAAAACACTGGGCCCCTTCTGCTGTGCCGACCCCGTTTCACAGATCCTGTGAGACTTGCCAGCGGTTCGCTCTCTTTCAGCACAAGTCGACTTGGCCAGTGACAGACAGGCACCCTCATGTCAAAACACTGTCTGCTACAGCCAGCCTACAGCAGACCCCAGACGGCGTGCAGCAAGGCGTAGTTACACCGTCACCCTCAACGTCGGCAACATTTTTGAGCATACTTCTCATGTATCACAACACATGCAGTTTATTAAAAGAACATGATGTCTCATAAAAGTTAGCAACAGTCCCGTTAACAGTTTAACATTCATACTGTTAAATAGTTTGTGAAGGTTCTGCATGCTCTGTCTTCATCCACTGCCCACCTATACTAAAAATACTTTCACTTTGTGCATTTTAAAACATTGAATAATTTTATCAACAGGTCTGGCCATGTGCTTCCTTGCTTACCACTAACTTTGCTTTTCAGTATTTTTAATCAGATTCTTCTCCTATTTTCTGTTAATGGGAAGACTTTGCATTGGTGTTTTGGCTCATTTAGTGTGGTGTAACCCAAAGAGGACAGAACCAGGCACAGATGCCAGTTTGTTGCAAACTGACACCTCTTCAAAGGGCCGCGAGTCTGCCAACCATGCAGAGGTATCTTCTTTCTGACCTGAGTTCAAAAAACAAGACTCGCTCTCACACTTAAAACTGATCGGACATTTTGTCTGACAGTACTATACAGCAACACACTTTCAAGACAATTTCAAGACTCAATGATTGGCTTAATTTATAATAAATAAATAAAGCAGGATACAACTGAGAATGTGTAGCTCTTCTACTGGTATGCTGTTTGTACCTGTGTACTTTGAAAGTAACAAAATAGATGCAACTTTTTTCCTGGGTGTCTGCTTTATTCCCACTTAAACCACTGGAATGCTGTGAGGTAGAAAGAAGGAAATTATGTGCCCGAACGTTCCCATTTCTCACTTTTCATGATGTCTTGGATGCAGTGCAGTGGTGCACAGAATTTTCCTGCCTTCACAGGATGTAGGAAACAAGATTTAAGTTGCCAACATGTTGAACTGTTGAAACATGAAGGATTTCTAGAATATAAAGAAGTTGGTCATGTTTTATCTTGAAAAACCTTAAAAGGGTGAGAAAAGAAAGTAGCTTTGAAAAAAAGTGAAAAACTATGTCAACCAAATCTAACCAGTTATTTATTTTCTGCCACAGAACAAGACAAGCAGCAGTCAGATTACAACCCAATGATCCAAATTGATAATATGTAAAAAGAAATTACATTACACATTACAATATGTTGTCTGTATGACACCCACGCGTGCATTGCCTACATGCTATTTGTCATCATGCCGTGTGGAAAATATTGCTCCTACTGACAGCTTTATGAGTACTTCACACAGCATTTTGAGAGTCATGGCCAAGAAAAAAGAGAGAGGGAGATGGCAATAAAACCCTCCTGTTGCATATTAAGCCATAGTGAAACTTAACCATACTGAGGTTTACCATTGATCGTGTGTCTCTGCTCTTATTGTGCAGACTGAAGAAACATGACTTTTTTCTGTAGTCTTCACAAACTGACTATGTAATTTGTCCACAGATCAAGGTAAGGTAACGACATGCAACATTTACGTCTGTCAGCTCATGTCAAAAAAATGAACAGTCAGATGTTGATATTGCAGCTTCCAAAACTTGGCTCAGGAAGCACATTATTCAGTTGCAAGTTTGTTTAATAAACCTCTCCTGTCTGCAAACAGATTAAAACACAAGTGTTTCCTTATTGGCCTGTATATCAAGTCTCAATGTCAGACATATTAAAAACAGATTATTATTGAATGAATAGCTTTATCAATACATTGGGAAACTATGGTCAATGTATCTTAAAAGTAAACATGTAAAGTTCACCTTTTACAGATACAAAATCACAAAGTGTTTTACATTAATGAAAAAAGCACTATCAAAGGCAATATTACATATGTAAGTGTGTAAGTGAGACTGTAAACAGCTGCATATTTAATGTACACACATGAAAGTGATATCAATCTTCTCATCTAGATAAAAAAGCATGTATTTCCGGCAAACTATTTCTTTAAAGTTAAGATGATACAAAGTAAACTGGGGCTCCAACACATCCAGCGAGAGTCAACTCTGCTCTACAAATTATACTTGTACACAGTTATTTACATCCTGAGTCACGCCTTTCAAACTAGCAGCCTGATCCCAATGGGAAAGAAAGTGGGCTCATTAGTTTAACATTAACAGGTTGACATGCTCCAGTGGAGTGGAGTGGACCCGTCCAGTATTCAGCTGTGGCGTGTTTCTTGTAAGTGAGTTGTTCCCACATATTTCCATGTTCTTGGTGACTGCTCCAATTCTCCTGCGGCGCAGTCACACACAGACACAGACACACACACACACACAGACACGCACGCACACACGCACACACACACACACACACACACACACACACACACACACACACACACACACACACATACATACGTCAATAAACAAACTGAATATTGTCCTTCCCTTGTTAGTTGACACTGTATAATCTAATTGTCAGTATATTGACTCACGAAATGTTGGCATTGGGTGTGAGCCCAGCACTTAATATGACAAGAAATTAGTTTATTGTCTCAGACTTGGACAATATTTTAATTTATTACTGTGAGGAAAAGTGTAAAGTAAACGCCCTGACAGGCTTCTTCTTTTAAATTTAAATCTCTGATACTTTTTTTTTTTTACTTTCTAACACCATCTCGTCATTTTTTATGCCATATTGTGAACTCACATCCAGTTTCCTAAAATAACACTGTGACTTTCAATTTGCAAACTTACAAAAACAACATTAATTCAAAACTGGCTCACTCAAGAGCAAGAAGATTGAACATGAAAACATATTTCAGCTCGCAAATGCCTGTTCTATCTCAAGACCCATTCCTGGTGTGTGATCACACTTTCTGTATGTATGTGTGTGTGTGGGAGAGCCTGTGGATTTTGTTTACTTTAGAGGAAAGTGAAATGCCGGGGTCGCCTGTATTAAAACTGACAGGCCCATTTGGAAGCAATCATCAAATGTGTCATGGAAAAACCGCTACGTCATGGTGCAAGGGACGTCAAGATGTTGCCAGCATCAATATTTTCCTCCAAGGCTGGCAATGGCTGTCGTTTTGACTGGGCTTATGTACTTGTGTCAAGTTCCTCTCGACAAGTCTACAGGTCATAATTTCAAGAGTTTGCAATACGAAGAATAAGAATGAGTTCCCCTCTCTCTTTGATGCAAATGATCCATAGTGTACTGTGATTGACAAACAGGGACAAAAGAGAGGAAGGGTTTTATCAGTGTCACCTCCTCCAGATAGGAAGTTCAGGTAATTAGCCACACTCACCTCAAGCGAGGTCCAATATCCTGTTTGAAGAGAGCACTGTTCTGACTCACTGATCCTCAGGGCAACACACACAGACCCTCCTAACACTGGGAGACCACCTTGGATGGTGTGATGAGCGTAGGATCTAATCTCCCTGCCTGAATGGTTTGCATCCTCCCACCTGAGACATTGTCACATTGATCAATGATTTAAGCCATAAAGATTCCTCTGCAGTCCAGCTTTAACACAGCAGGGACAAATCTAATCACTCATTTGACTCCTCACATTGAAACCACCGCGCTATGACATATTTGCTTAATCACATGATCACAAGGGTCAGCTCAGCAGTATGAGACCAGGTATTGTTAACCAGGTAGAAACACTACGTTGGTGAGTAGTAGACTACTAGCCTAAGCAGGGATAATCTGATTTGTTTCACTGACTGCAGCCCTCTAGCCTCCCCTCCCCTCCCCTCCCCTCCGAGGATCAAACACCTCCCTGACCATTAAGGATGTGCAAGGACACACACAGACTGATGATCCATTCACAGGTTCTTAACCTGACACGTGGGCTCACGCAGTGCTGATCCAGTCGTTTGTCCCATGATGCGATGTATGTCGATGTGCATGCTCAAAAAGTACCCATCTGAGGCCTTGTAGTTTCTAAGTATCTCTGATATAAACTAACCTTTTAAGAAGAAAAAAACACAGGAAAGACAACTAGCATAAACACGACATAAATGAGTCACCCGCATCACCACCGCAGTTAAGCACAGTTTGAACCAATGAAAATCAAAACCTTTTCTATCAACCTAACCCTCTATAATGTAATTTCTAAACCTCCATATAGCAGCTGGACTCCCTGCACATCAAACCCATGGATGTACTTAAACACTCAGACATAAAAATACCATCACCTCACAGAACAGCCTTTTTCGGATAAACGCTGAAAATAACAAAGCAGCCACCTTTAACGGTGGAAAATAATATTTATCTGAGCGTCGATTGCTGATACCATCTGTGACACGTTCTGTAAAAGCAGCTCCCATAAACACACCATGTAAACAGTGCAGTACTTTTAAATGGGCTGAACGCTAAACTGCAGAGAGACCCTCCCTGTTCCCTCAGATGTGCTGCTTCAACTCACACATCTTTAACTCATGCACAGATAAACTAACATCACAAAGTAAATTCAGTATTTAACTACATGTTTTATACTTGCACATCGCCGGCATTCAACTATAATTCTTCAAATTCATTTATAGTTCAGTGGGTTGATGTTGACTGTTGTAGCAGCTGGATGAATGGACTGTGTTGTGCAAACTCTACAAGCCAGAACTGAAATGATTAATCGATTAGCCTAGAAAATCAATGGGTAACTATTTTGATAATCCATTAACTGTTCAAGCAAAATTGCCAAATATTTCATGGTTCCAGCTTCTGTAATGTGAGGGTTTGCTGCTTTTCTTCGTCTTGTGTGATTTTATGATATTTTATTTCATGTATTTGGGTTTTGGTCTGCTGCTCAGACAAAACAAGCAATTTGAAGAAGTCACCTTCAGGTTTTTGGAAACAGAAACATTTTCCAACATTTTCTGACATATAATAGACCAAACGATTAGTTGAGAAAACAGCCCTTAAACCTGGAGTAATCATGTTCATATTACTTCATTCATTTTTTGAAAGAGTGCCAGTCAATATGAGGAAAGAAGTTTGCACTGAAATGGCTTTGTGAGATTTGTCAGGCATTACTGAGAAGGAGAAGACTATTAAACTTTTTTTTTTCCAACTTGTCTTTCTGGAGGAAGAGACATGTAGAAGAAAACACAAGCTAACCCAGCTAACCAATCACACTTCTTATGACCTAAATGTGGCATCATGCTGGCTCATGATGTGTAGGTACGTTTTTAAAGAGGTGTGGTGGTACACAGATGCAGAAAAGTAAATCCACCTTTAGATTCACAGGTCAGTCACTAAATGCTTTACTCATGGAGACTGAGGACAATCTATCAGATTTCATTACTAAAACAGGGTGAAAACAATTAGAGAGTCTTTAGGGCGGCCTTTCAAATTGGGGCAGTGACATGCAGTTTGATATGGATAAATGTAGGGGGAGAGCATCATTTCAGATAAGGCGTGTTCTTGACAAAATGCAAGGGGTGTAGTCAGCGGCTGTTTTCGCTGCCATTGAAGCAAATACCGTGTAATTAGAAGATGAGAGTTGACTGTGGATACTGTGGGTCACTTTTGACCATATGAGAATCAGAGAGGAAATTATTCTGATCCTTGTCTTTGAGAGTTGGGCAATAATGACATTAAAATAAATAGGATAAAATTTAGCAGAGAGGGCTGTTAGCTCTAAATCTTTTTAGGAGAGAGTGCACTGCAGATTTTGGTAAAGGTAGGGGGGAAGGGAATGCTCACTAAGCACCTAATCCACCACATTCTTGTTAGGGGTCCGAGGCTGAATTCAGGCAGGCTTCAATACCATGCACTGCGACAGGAGGGTTTGCAAAAGGCTGAGGTAATTGGATTGGAATACGGCATTGAGTGTCAGACAACAAAAGATATCCATCTCTCTCATGGCCGTTCAGCTCTTTTGTTGCTGGCTGGAATTTATTTGGTCATTCACTCTACTCTTCCAAGCTCAGCAAGGACAGAGAAACAGGACCAGGCCACCGGGACTGGCTCAGTCTGGTGGTCTCCTATGCGGGCCAGTGGAGTCACAGCGCCTGTGCAGCCTGTGCGAGGATGTGTGAACCACGGATCCCCCAAAGCCCAGGGGTCATTTGTGTGATCATTACCATAATCACATTAAGGCTGCAGGAGATTAGCACCATGGCCTCAGAGGAGAAACCCTGTCTGTGCTCCATGACTACAGACCATGCTTAGGGAACACTGAATGTGCTGCCTAGATACCTATTAGCTGTATGATACACGAGTGATGTGACAGTCAAGTGGAAGTGATGGATAAACCAAGGAAGCATCCTTCCTTCCTTATCCTAGATAGCAGATTATCTGCGAATGCAAAGTACATTTTCATGGGACATATTTCTTTGTGTGTACCCATTTTGATGCTGAAACTAATTCCAATCTAACATGTCCCCCCCTAGAAGAACACACTATCAAAATCATGTGTTCTTTCATTGACCAATAGAATAATATCCATATTCTTTTTTCATAGTTTAGTACCTCCACCACTCTCCCGCACCCCTGTCATCTTGTCAACACAACCATCACCTCTGGGCAGGTCACGGGTGCACAGACATCCCCCTCCCCAAACCCTCTAACATTCTCTAGACTCAATTTTAGCTTTTGCCATCAAGGAGGAAAAATACTCCCCAGGGTTAAAAACTTCTCCAATTAACCCTAATTACTCAGAGAGAGCATTTCAATGAGGCCTGTAACCTGAGATGTCTATCAGTCCGGTGACTGAGGCGAGCGGGGAGGAAGCCGTACCTTTCATCTTGAAGTTCAACCACAGGAAATATGACATTTGAATATTGACAGCAGTAATTTAAGATGGTGAAAAGAACACTTACAATATAAATTCATATTACTCTTATACTACGCCTTGTTAAATAAGAAACAAGGTATTTGGTGCATTCACTGCAGAAGCTACTGTCAACACCTCTGTTTGGGTAGTGTTTGATTTGCTGCTTCAGTGAAAACAGTGAACTCCACCTTTGAATACTTAAAGTAGGATTTCTGTCTAAATTTGAGAGAAAAACCCACACCTTTCCGCTTATCAGGTATAAACACATCCAAGAGAGACGTGTGACAGCCTCATAAACGGCTGTAAAGTGTGATGGTGAAACATGAGTAGTTACTGATTGATACGCTCCTCTCATTGCATCGCCGCAGCTCCCAACTGTGTCTCCTTGATTGTGACCCATTGAGTGACCTGTGTAATTGGTCCACACAAATCACTAACCACAGGGGCAGAGGGGGTTCCCATCCCCTCATATGAATGTGTGTACTGGTGTGTGTATAGTGTGTAGTCTTAGTCACTGATCCACTTTGCAGATTACCTTTATCCAGAGATACACCTGGCGGCAATTGCCCTTTCGACACCGGTGCGGGCAGAAAAAGAGAAAAGGGATACAGGGGCAATAATATCTTTCAGCAATCTGTCACCCTTTTCCTTTCTCGCAGCTTTGGTTTAAGTTTAACTGACGGCTAAAGCTGTAAATCTGACTAATATCTAGCATAATGTTTAGGTCATAAACTAGAGTTTGATTGCTGGAAACTACCATAGATTGCAAGTCCTTTTAAGTGGGTGACATTCACAGCATGGGCATAAAAGCTGCAGGTCTGCCACTCTGGGGCACTGTTGTGTGCACTCTAATACCATCATGTTGTTAGCAATCCCTTTCTGAAAATACTCAAATATATTTTTTTTAAAAACAAAAAACTAGAAAATGTGCAGATATCAAGCATTTTTTCCGCTATGGAATCTAATGCTCTTTCTCCAAGGCATGCATTCCCCGAGGAAAACTGTCTTACATACCATGCATTTATCGAAATGCCCTTGACTCAGCTACTGGCCTTGGTGCAAGCTCATTTTGCAATCCGGATGATTTAGTGTGTTACCTAATGGGCAAATGCAGAGGAGAGTAAAACCAGCTAAACTCTGTCTACCCACCTTTTAGGCAGACATAAATCTTAATGAGGTAAAATAATAGTATAAACTGTGGTGAGTATAGTATGCGACCAATGCAGGATGCAGGAAGATAAGGCCTCTTAAAGGAGCGGAGGGTTATGAATTGATGCTGGTCTGAAGATATAATTCACTTATGTTTAGGTTTGCGGTTGTGATGACTTATGATTATCAATATGGCTGCAGGTCACAGTTTATTTCCACTTTTACTTTCCACCACATCAGTGCCAAAGAGTCCTCAGAAGCAGTCTTGAGTGTATGATTATCCTCCTGATGTGAAAGGGGCGGACCCTGTGCGCTCTGCTCATGAATATGGAGGAAGTGGGCTCCACACAGACACTCCCCTCCCTGTTGAACTTGTGCAGCCAGCTCCACTTCGGACCAGCAGTCAGTCAGTCAGTCAGTCAGCAGTGGGCTCGGCTGCCGCATGGCTACTGTGTAAACTTTCTTCAACAACAAAGTGGAAACTGTCTGATAACGAAAAACAAGCGAGACGCTTGGGCAGATATTTGCGGGACATACACGAGGAAGAAGAGATCTTGTGTGAATCGGGAACCTGTGCTCTGCTGATCAGAAGTGTCGACCCCCACCTCCCCCCCCTCACTCGTGCATGTTTAAACCAGAGGAGAGCTCTGGTGCCGTGTGTCGGCCAGACGACTAGTACAAACGAGTGGCAACAGCAGTCCGGAGGCATGATTTTGAGACGGGGCTCAGTCGTTGTTGCCTTTTTGCTCTGCTTCCTCGTGAAGGTACGTGGATTACATCTGGGGAGGGAGACTGTGGAGGGAAAAAAAGGGGGTCACTCAGTTCAGCTGTGTGGATGCAATCGCATTTATTATTCTTATCATATGCACGGATTCGCTAATAATACGAACAAGATAGCGCAGCTGTAAGAATAACTTACAGATGTAGGGGAAAAGCAAAGCAACTCGTGTTTAGTGCACTTTTTCTTTATACGATGAGGGTAAAGTTGTTTTCCATTGCATTCACTGTTCTGTCTTCAACAGGTGTCAGAGGGATCGGGACAATTCGAGTTGCAAATCTTATCGATGCACAATGTGAACGGAGAGCTGCAGAACGGCATGTGCTGCGACGGCACACGGAACACGGCGGATAGAAAATGCACACGGGACGAGTGCGATGCGTTTTTTAGAGTTTGCTTGAAGGAATACCAGTCGAGAGTTTCTGCTGCGGGGCCCTGCAGCTTCGGAATGGGATCTACGCCTGTCCTCGGAGGGAATACCTTTTCTTTCAAGAGCTCTGTGAGGAATGACAAATCGCGGATAATATTACCCTTCAGTTTTGCCTGGCCGGTGAGTTGGAGACTTAAAAAAAAAAAAAAAAAAGCAAACAAACTTTCTGTGCTTCCCGCCGTGCTTCTTCAAACGAAAAAAAAGAGGGGGGGCTTGGGGGGGAGAAAATGTGTGTTTGCAAGGCAATTCTGCGCAATTACTGTCCGTCAGTCATTCACCCTCCTCTAAAAGTTGGATAGAAAGCACAACAAACACAAGCTGATTTTCTCTTTGGGTAATTAGCTATGTGTGAATTATCTCTCCTCCATTATCTGCGCCAATTAACCAGGTGCAGGTATTTTTCTCCCATCAGGCCCAGGACTGTCTTTTTTCCTGTCTAAATATTGTTAGGGGTTTTAAAACTAGGTTGCATGTCAGGTAACCATAAAGGTAAAAGTCTCAGAATTTGGCTTAAGGGCACACCCATGCTGTGAGAAGTAAAGAAAAGTAGGTAAACTATGACCTATAGATCACTTAAACCTGCAGATGGCCATCAATCTGATCTTTACTTTCTAAACACAATCACTATCTAGCATTATTTACTTTGCTTGGTACTTTTATTACATTTTTTACAGTGCCTTCTTGATATGTGCCTCCATAAATATTTTCCCTCAGCCTGGTTGAATTCTACAAATTAAAAAAAAAACTTGAGATCTACAGAGTTCCCCTCCTCTGCCTCCCTGGCAGCTGGTCATGTTGCTCAGTACAGTGAAAACCCACTTTCTGGTTTCCTCAAGTGTCAGCTCTTCTTCATAGAGTAAATAAATGGGCCTGACAGGCCTGTGGGAGTGTTGTAGGTCTGTGTGAGAGATGATTTGCCATGCTGGAGCACATTTCGATGTAGTGAGAAAAAAAACAAGGTCTCCGCACAGACTGACTGGCCCCACAGCTTGGCCCGCAAAAACTCCTCTGCTGTGCCTGATGGGTGAAAGGCACTGTCCTGTTGGTATGTGTGTGTCCAATTACACAGAGGCTATTTTTATCTAAATCTTGATGGAAGTTTGTAATTTCGAGCATTGTGTGGCCCCCACACAGCCAGAATAAGTGAAAGAACTGGGAAAATCATGCCTGCTGTACATTTTTCTGTTTTTCACTTAGTGGTTTCCATCAGGGCAGAACAGATAATTTAGGTTTGTGTTTTCTCTGATCTGATAGCCAGTTAAACAATGTTCTCAGCATGGTAGCATACAATTTGATATCGTCTGTATTTTTATGTGCTCTCCACTGCTGCATCACACCTTCTTTCTTTTTTTTTTTAAAGACAAAGGTTTCTGTTTATACTCACACTATAGCAACACTGAGTTGGCATGGACGCTCAATGCCAGATTAGTTTCATCTTACTGGTTGGAAATCATTCCTTTTTGAAAACAGCACATGTTGACATTGAAATGAAACCTGGTACCATTTCAAGTTTCAGGACTCTTTGCTCATATTGCTTTTGTCCAGAGGCCTACATGTCCTAAATGTGTTGTCCTCAAAGACCAAATGGAGGATGTTCTTGTAGTGTTCAGAGTTTATTGTCTGTGGACTGTGTAGAAAATAGTTTCAATGGTTTGGCAGCATTGCCATTTTGTGGTTTCATCTCTGTGCAGTAAGTGGTTCAGTTAAGCAATCTCAGGTTTCGATAAATGTATCATAACATAACTCTGCTGTAGAAAAGAGGGGTTGGGAACACACTGGCTCCTGAGGTTTTGGGAAGAACAGAGCCTGCTCGTTAGATTCTCTCATCCTTCACTTCAAGTGCTTTACTTCAGTGCACATTAACAATTGTCAGGTTAGGTATGATATCACTCTTTGTCCTTTTCATCAGTTGATTGGCTGCTGTGGACAGATGGCAGTGTGGTGCAATTGGGTTGTTGGGTACTCTGAGTTCATGAAGCTTTTTTTTACATTTTTTTTCTCTCTCTCCCCCCTTTTCTCTTCATCCTCTCTTGTGAGCTGCATGAAGTTGGCCTCTTGTCCAGGCTAAGGGCTTTGTTTAAGTCACGCTCGGTTGGACCCCAGGCATTTCATCGCTTTAACCTTGCCACCCACAGTAACTGCTGCACTTAATGAGGCTACACACATGTGCTTAGATCAGGTAGGGGCGAGAGCCGGGCGTCCAGCTGAATGCCGTCGGCTGGACATCTTTAACATGAAACGCATCTGGTGCTATAGAGCCCTGTATAGATTCACCGTTTTGCTTCATGCTTTTATTCCAAGTGTGGGCCCAGCTACCCGGGCCCTCACAGTGTATCAAGCAGGGACAATAGTGTGCCCTCAGTGACTACAGTGAGGATTACAGAGAATAATAGAGGCAGTGCAGCTGTAATGCCAGTGCAGGGCAAGCAACAGGAAGCAGTTGTGGTAGACTCAGCAGTGATGAAGTTGGCTCTCAGGCAAACTGTGACCTTGCCTCTGTGGCCAATTCAGCACATTGACCCATGTTACACCTAAGCCCAGTAGATACAATGAAAGAGAAGACCTGTTTTAATTGGATTGCTCCTAATGATTAGATTGGGCTCATTCCAAGCAACTTCTTCCAGATATCCTTCTTGGGGAATCTGTTACCTTTTCATCTCAAGCCGTATTTGTTTTTGGGTGCCTTTTTTAATTACACTCAAATTTGATGTGATTATGCCCGTATAGCATCATTGTCGCCCCTCAGACCTGTGACACGCTGACCAAGCTGATCAATTTGTTGACAAGTCAGAACAGTCTGAGAACCGGGATCAGGTGAGTCGTAAAACAATAGTCGGCTCAGCCTGGAGGGTAAGCGCTGCCGGCAGCTGCGAGAGTAATGACATGTTTGTTTTATGCAGTCTGCTCTGATGTGGCAGTTAAGTGCAAATTGCTCAAGTGAAAGAGTGAAAAGGAGTATGTTCGTTCTTTTTTTTTTTTTCCTCTCCCTCTGCCTCCTTCTGTTTTCCGTTTTTAACAACGACCTTTTTAAGCATACTTGCGGTGTTGTGTCAGTATGTCGTTACATAATCTTATCAGTCGCTTCAAGCTGTATGGAATCACGACCCGCAACAACAACAACCTTTTAATTGGGATCACCTGTTGCCCCTGTTTTTGTTTCCCTAAATGCTTAGTGACCCATCTAAAAAGACAGATGACTGGCTGCTTGTTTAGTTAAATGGCTGATAAGACTTTTCTTTTCCCAGTTCCAGCTTCGTGTTTTGATCATGTTTGACTTGCGAGGGATCCAAAATCTGTTTGCTGTGTCTTTTTTGTTTAAGTTGGCGAGAGGTGTGATTCTCTTGGCGGAGGTAGGGTGAGGTCCTGTCGTATTCCAGCTGACGTACCTTTTACAGGATATTTAATAAGCTGTTGATTGTACAACAGTCTTTCCCTAACTCTTGTTTTCATTTAATAAAAAAAAAGCATAAGCCCCATGGCAAACAATGCATTCTTTTTCCTCCCAATCTGTCAGTGCAGTGTTTTGGCTTTTGGAGGTGATTAGCGGAGGTGTGTTTTCACCACTGAGCTGTGAGTGTAATGGCAAACAGGGTGTGTTACTTAGCAGTCCCAATCATTGGTTAGATCTCAGGTTGATACTCTTGAAGTGATTGACTCAGGAAAACTGATACAGAAGGTCAACATCCCTTTGAGTAGACTGTTTACATTTCCTCTGTGCCGAGCATAGGCCGAGACTAGCCCCATCTGTTGTGCCTTGCCTTTATTTAGACCTTTGGCTGTTGCTTTTGTGAGACATACCTTTTTTGTATTTTGTTAGATTACCTTGGAATGGTACATTAGATGGCTCCATTTTCAGTCATGGGCAGGATGTAAGCCTTGTGTTTCTGTGTGTGTGTGTGTGTGTTTGGAAAATTCCCCTAGTGAGAGGATTCAGTAGTGTTCTTTGGCAAGTCGGTGTGATCCGAACTGGAATGATCTTTATCACTTATGTTGCTTGTCTGTTGGACAGTGTCTGCTTGGCCAGGGAAGATAAGAAGACATATGGCCACACTTATTGCACTTGGATGTGTGTGTGTCTGTGTGTGTGTGTGTAAGTAAGAGAGAAAGGGAGGGAGAGAGAGAGAGAGAGAGAGTGAGAGCTCTGTAGTTCAAAGAGAAGTTGTGAGTCAGCTGGGAGCCTGGGAAAAGTGAACCTGGCAGTGGCAGACGGTTCCAAGCTGATAACCGCCAAGGAGTTATGGAGTGTTAGCGAACGAGTCGTCAGGCGGTATCTCACTTTTTTTCTGGAAGCAGTTGTTTGCTCCGGAGCTAAACGTCCCCATTAATGGCGTGGCTGCTCGTTGGATCAAGGCGCCAGGGGGTGTGCCACATTGTATCATGATGATATCGGCATATTTAATTCATATCCTGATAATGGCAATATTCCAACTCGCAACAACAAGCGTGGCCAAAAGCGAAAGTAACAGTGAGGGGTCGGCTCCAGAAAAAGGGGGAGCCACTTCAGCAGTGTGGAAGTGGTTTGGTTACAAAAGAGCAGATGTACAACAAACCATAGTAATATGTAAGAAGTGCCAAAAAGACTATCTACAAAAACCACCTCAAGCAAGAAGCACCCAGCTGACTACAAGGAAAGCCAAAAATCCTTCAAGGAGCATTTTGTTATGTTGTCAAGTATATCATGATCGCAGAAATACCCCGAAATACTAATTTAGGGCCGTATCGCCCACCCCTACAATGCATTACGACATTGTTGATGGATAACACAAATCCTCTAGATCTTCAGCTGTAGTTTTAGTTGATGGGAACTCAATGATACAGCAACATTTATGAGTGCATCAGAACTTTTTAAGACAAAAAAAGTGAAGTGAAAAGCCCATTTTTATGTTACACTAATGATCAATCAGCGGTGATGACACTCACATTGCTGCAATAGATCCCAAGTTGAGGCAAGTCTTAATCGCACAAGGTGTGGGTGTGTTGCCATGTAGCACATCTACCAATTACGCCAATCCTGCTAATTATCCTTTAAACTTTAGGCTCCTTGACAACAGGCTACCTCAAAGGGAATAATGATTTTTTTTCTCCCCCCCCCCCCCCCCCCCCCCCATCAATTTCAACCTGGACACAATGAGAGGTTTCATCATGCAGCAGGTGAAGCAAGCTTGGGGATGTTTTCGGTTGGCAAGGATCCATTGTTGCTCCGAAAGTAACCGCCTGTAAAATAATAATATGCTTCCAAAGCCAGTTTCAAAAGAAAAGGTTGGTTGTTTGAGAGGTTATTGAAGGGTGACATCTATTGTAGTAAATACAAGTTCTGACGCAAGTTTTTTTTTTTTGTCCACCTACTTACGTCTTCTTATATTTGTCATTTCCACATCAATTTTATTTCACAATCATGAATAATATTCAGATTTTACAAGGCAGACGGTTTTCTCAGACTTCGCGTTTGTCCAGCGATGGTGCGGTGCAGTCGCGTTCCTGTTTTTTTGGCATGAACTCATCACATTTACTGCACTGTGTCACATATGTGGGATTTATTTTGGATGACCCTCCCCAAATGCAAAAATTATTTTTAAAGTCTGCGTGGATAGAGAAGTGGCGTGAGAGGTCTGTTAGAATGATGTGTTCATGTGCAGTTGTACAGACTGGAAAATTACTCCCCTAATGGGAAATGAACGCAAAAGCTCCTCAAGTGTTGGCTAAGTGTGAACACATGAGGTGAAAAGCAATAACATGATACAGCTTAATGCTTGAAGAGGAGCCAGAGGACTCCTGTTAGTGTTAATATAGCTAGCTTGTAGGTTGGGGTAGTAGTAGACTTGAATGATTAGGTATCACATTACCACTGAGTCACTTACTCGAGTTCTGTGTCAAAATGATTGCAACCATTCTTGAGTCAGAACATACTGTAAAAGGCTGTGTTGCTGATGAGCTCCGCGTTTCAAACAATCGGCGCTCTGATTACATTGAAATGCTGGCACAGGATGAGACAGATGTGTTCCTCGGGAAGATGGAAAGTTGAATGTCTGACAAAACAAGGTAAAGCCATGAAGAAGAAAAAAAAAAAAGAAAAGAAAGAAGGCTCAAGAGTGAGTCATAGCTTTTTGCTTTCTGTGGGAAGTGAACAGGGGTTTTCCTTCAAGCAGGTTTGTTTACCATGAAGTCATCGCAGCAAAAAAAGCAGAAGAAGAAAAAAAAAAAAAAGGGCCGGAGTGGCAATTTTAGAATCTCCGAAATGCCTCCGAGCAGCGCCGTTAGGGGCGAGCGTGTGTGCGAATGTAACAAGTAGGTGTTTTCTAGTGGATGCTCCAGCAGTGTAAGTGGATTACACTTTCTCACAACCACATACTTTCTCTCTGACTCTGTCATGCACGCTCGCAGGCACATTGTTCGTTTCCCCCATGACTGTGGCACAGGGCAGTGTGAATGTGTAAGCTGATATTGGTGTGAGCGCTACCGACCCCGAATCAGACAAAGCGTTTCAGGAGTGCTGAAATCAAGACAGGCCCTCCAGAGTGTAGCACTCTTTCAGTCTCTCTCTCTCTCTTTCTCTCTCTACCCTCGCTGTCTCTCCTTTCCTGCAATTTTTTCCCCCCCTGCCTCACCATCCGTCACATACACTTCTTTTTTTCTTCTTCTTTCTTTCTGCATTTTTTTTCTTTCTGTCTTGTCAAATCTGGATCACTCAAAGCATTCGCAGCGCTCTGTTAGAGGTCCATAAATTAGCAAGAAATTGAAAATCCCATATACATTGCAAAACGGCACGGACTGTGTGCTTTCTCAGAATACTGGAAATTGTCCACTGGTTGCTCTCGCCACATTTTATAAACATGTGGAGAACTGTGTTTGGGGGAAAAAATGGTTTCTAAAGTGAGCAAGGTTACCGTGGCTGAGATGAAGACATATTTTTGGCATTGCAGGGTAGTATCCTTTTCGGAGTGCTATTTTTATTTTTTTTTATTTCGACTTATTCTAATCATTACTCAAGAGTCTGTCCTGTGCAGCCCAGCTCGGTCTGGGTGATGTTTTCGGTGCATCAGACACCCTCCTGCTGGGTGGGTGTCCAGCTAGACCAGACCACTTTGCCCATTTGTCTGTCATCCTAATCGTCGCAACGCAGAGCGCTCCACCACTGCAAGCTTATCCTCTCTTAATCAGATAAGCTAGACTGTTGTTATATGTCTCAGTAGCAGTAATAGTAGCAGGTCTCATCGTTAAGTCAACGAGCGGGAGGTGAAGCTGCAAAGTTGTGCTGGCAGAGCTCCTGGAGTCATGAGAAACCTCGAAAAAAACCTCCATGGATGTGATTTATTTTCCCCCCCTGAGGCTTTAAAACAGAAACCAATAAATGAAAATATAATTAAAGGAAAATAAACTTCTAAATGTTGTTTATGCTTTAGTTAATTATAATGTCAAACTTGACTGACTACAAATGAATGGATGTATTCATAAAAACCAGTGTGGAAAAATAGTTTGCACAACGCAAGGGTGTCAGAGGTTGTGTGGTTGGCTGCATGGCCTGTAGGTTTACAGTAATGTCTCTTTTTTTCATGATCTGATCTTGACTAACTGGTCACATCTCTGTCTTGTCTTCCTCAGAGGTCCTACACTTTGATAGTGGAAGCCTTGGACTTCAACAATGAAACCAATGGTGAGTATTTGTTCTCTTTTGGCATCTCCATCTTGTCTCTCTCTCTCTCTCTTTCTCTTTTTGCCTCCTATCCTCCTCTCCCTCGCTGCAGCGTCTGAAAGGAGTCGTGCCGAAGGTCAGAAAAGGAAGTTTATCCTTCCTGAACCCCCCCCCCACCACCACCACCCCCCACCACCCTCTTCCACATGGTCCACTGGGTGTTCCTGTGTGTCTTAAAGAAGAAAGTGTGTTGACAGGTGCCTGTAAGGGAGGAGAGGAGGAGGAGGAGAAGTAGCGGGGATAGGGTAGACTAGGGGGGCTGTAGACAGAGAGAAGGATGTGTGGCGAGGTAGAGAGGGGGCCACGCTGCCCCCCCCCTATGAAAATGTTTTCATTTGGCCGATGACTGATGGCAGGTGCTGCCAGCCAGGGTTGGGGTCACACTGTCTCACTGTCACTGAGGCGTGAAACACAGAGTTCATCCGGACGCTCAGCCCGTCGCTGCGACCAGCCAGCAGTCACAATGCGAGGGGGGTGGGGGGCTGGAGGGTGGGGCTGAGGCCTCTGAGATATGCTGTGGTACTGTAGGTTAAAGTTACCTCTGGCAAAGGTGCTCCACAGACTGAGCTCAGGCCTTTTTTTTAATGTACTTAAAGACTGCGGGTGTTTCTCATGAATGTGGGGAGAAGACTGTGGCAGCGAGCTGAATATAAACTCTGGTTGCCAGGTTTTGGTTTGTGCCATTAACTATCCTGACATTCCAGCTGGGGTCGGTGGTCAGATTGGGGGGGGTGGCACAGTGATTCCAGCTGTGGGCGGGCCTCGTCCCATGCTTGTTTATGCAGGTCTGTTCGAGGTCAACAAGGTTTCGGTCTTTTCTGCTGTATTTGCCGCTCCCCAGAGAGCTATTAGGGCATCAGTGTGAAAAGCCCCCTGAATGTACACACTCAATGCTGGTTAAGCCCCTCTGAGCTCCGGCAGGCTAGCTCGCTTCATGTTAGCTTCATGTGCCTGTGACTAGCCTAACGGATATAATCAAATGCCAACTTGTTCCTATTAAAATGTAAAAAAAAAAAAAAAGAGTTTTAGTTTGACGCCTCCAGGATTACACAATGATTTTTCTGATTTAAAATTCCTACTTAAGAGGATTTTGTGTGAAGTATGTGAAAAACAAACCTTTTCCCCTTTAAAAGTTTGGATTTTCTTAATATGAAATTCATTTTATGCTGGAATGCGGCCTTTCTAAGCCTTATAAAGCTTGTGTGATTTATGTTTAGCTCCATGCCAGGCAGCAGGTAGCGAGGATGTGCTACTCCTGACACTGCAGGCCAGCGGTCGGTAGAGAAATGCCACACAGCTGAGCTCTGGATTCCAGACCGCTGCGAAATGTTACCGGGCACTGTGATTTCAGTACCCACTCAGCCCCCCCGCCCCCCCCTTCCAACCCCTCCTATACACACCACAGCACAGTAAATAAATGACAGCATGCCGCCGCCCCCCCCCCCCCATTCAGTGGCATTGCATCATACTACACAGAGGAGCAATTCACCCCAGCGGTCAGCCACCTTTGCTCATGCGAGCGCACTAAATAACCACTGTGACACATTTTTCATTCTCTCCCAGGTGGAAGATTTAGATATCAGGTAGCGAGCGGCGCGCAGGTCGTGTACGCATGTGTACAGTGCAGCGTCTGCAGACTGGGCTAAGCATGTTTGCTCACTTCCAGTGTGTTTGCTCTGCGTGTGAAGCTCATTACAGCCTTTGGCTCTCAGGTTTAGTCCTTGCCTGCTTGACAGAGCCGTGACCTCGTCTTGTTTGACGTAGAAAAGAAGAAGAAAAAAAACAGAGCTCAATATAAGCCGTGCCTCTCTGTCAGAAGCAGAGATAGATACTCGTAAGCGTCTGTGTGAAAAACATGTCGAATCAAGACTGTTCTAACTGCTGTTTACAAGAATGTATGTGAGAAAAGCAGCTTGGAAAAAAAAAGTGCTGATGTTACACTGGCAGGCTTCGCAGCACCGACTGTGGCATTGGTGTCCTAACGCTGTAATTTATGGCGGCTGCGGTTCTGTCTTCGCCTGAGCAGATGCAGAGGGCAGCATCTGAGACCAGTAATGTCCTCAAGCTGTAAACCTGAGAATCAGAAAACCCAAGCCGGGGTAGAGTTGGGAGAGGGAGCGTGAGAAAAAAAGCAGTTAAGAGTGCTCATTAAAGGCAGGCCTTTTCCCTTTCTTTTTTTTTTTCCTGCATTTCCTCCTCGTATTTTTCTTCCTCTCCAGCACACATAGTTGCTTTAATTACATATAATCTGCTATCTAAGAGATCTTCTGCAATTTGTGTCAGGATTCTTAGGCCATGTTTCCCACTGTAATGAATGCCGGTAAACATCGCAACTTCAGTGTTCTACGCTTGCTTTCCCATTTTCTATTCCCTGGCTCCGACGTTTTAATGAATGCCGACTGAAATTAAATGTTTAACAAGAGCCCTCGCAGTCAGTGTTGATGGTGTTGAATTTGTTTTTATGTGCAGACGGGAGGTTGATAGAGAAAGCCTCTCACTCCGGCATGATCAACCCCAGCCTGCATTGGCAGAAGCTGACTCACAACGGCCCCATAGCACAGTTCGAATACCAGATCCGAGTCAGCTGTGACGAGCACTACTACGGCTTCGGCTGCAACAAGTTCTGTCGGCCCAGGGACGAGTTCTTCGGGCATTACACATGCGACTTTAACGGAAACAAGACGTGTCTGGAAGGCTGGTCCGGACCTGACTGCAACACAGGTGAGCCGAAATGGCAAGACGTGGGCTAGCGGGTGACATCACTTGGGAAAAACGGAAAGAGCGCTCAAGGCAGCAGCTCAAGATAGTCGGATTAGTATTTAGACTGTGAATGACTTTTCTAAAACTAGCAGCCAGACTGTAATCTGTGATTCATGCTGATACACTGTCTGCTGCATTGTTGGCATTGAATGGGAGACTTTGTTTCTGAACTCTTACTCTGTCCCCCCCCTACCACCACCCATTTTCCTCTTCAATTCAAATGAGCTTTTCATTGCATCCACGACCAGAAATAAACTTTTATCCCCCCCAGTAATCAGCCTACGTAGTGGGCCATTTGTGAATCATATCTTATGATGTCGGGGCAAGCTCGGCCGTTTGTTCTTGCAGGCTGAAATGCCATAGCGGGTACTAATTATATGATTTATAGCTATAATTAAAATGTGTAACAAAAAAAAAAAGAAGCTAAATTTGAATCTAGTTAGCAGGCAGTTTAAATGCTTTTCTTCTTCCTCTTCTAGCTATATGCCGACAAGGCTGCAGCACCGAACACGGATCATGTAAGGAGCCAGGTGGATGCAAGTAAGTGACCGAGGGCCGCTCTGTATGATTTATTAGTCTTGTATCAATGTTTTGACTGTGTTTTTACTATGTGAAACGTCAAACATGGGTTTGTCCAAGTGCCTGTACTTATTATGGAGGCCCGTGCCAGAAGCCTGTGGTGTGGATCATTCAGATATGTAGGGATTTTTGTCCAAGCGCCAATTCTGTCATGGCATGGATCTTTTCTCGTACGTGCTCCGGTTTTCGGCCAAGAGACTATCTGTACCAAGGCTTTAGCAAAAGACACAGACTTGAGCTGCTTGGAAATCTCATGCAGGGCTTTGGACCGGAGCTGCCAGTCTGAGGAAACTGGCCAAGACGCCACGTTGGAAACCTATGTGTTTCCCTCTAATGAGGCAAGCGTTATCAGTCAAATCGTGTGTAACATTCGGATGAGCTTTAAAGTGTATTGTTTGTGTAGCTAATGGCTTCCTAATGCTGTTTATGCACACAGCTAGAGGAAAAGCCCAGACGCAGATGGATATCAGAGCCGGAGCATTGTGTGTGCACTAACAGTTTGTATCTCATCCTCATCCTGGAGGAGGCCCCGCTCTGCCTGACTCTTCCCAGAGCTCAGGCATCGGTTGCTTTCTTAGTTGTCTGATTTGGCTGTAAATCAAGCACAGAGACGATCAGGTTTGTTCATTTTCTGCAGGAGCTTTGTTGTTTTTCCCATGCTTTTGACATCATCAGGTTTCTTGTAAGTGCTTGTGTGGCCACTGGCAGAACAAGAGGGTTGAATCGCTTTAGTCTCTGCACAGGTGTGGCTATATATAAAGCTCTGGGTTTAACTCTGTTTGTACACACTCTGCCAACAAACCCTCCAAGCAAGCTCGACTACTGTTGTAGAGAGTAAGTAGTTTCCCATCGTTGAGTTCAGGGAGTTAAACAACAGCAGTACATAGCAACACTGGCTTCATGCTAGGCCAGCCTCTTTGTCACTAACTTTATGTCAGCACAGTCACAGCTAATGACGCTCCGTGGGATTTTTTGATTTTTTTAATGATAGCCTTAGCCAGCTCTTATTGTTTCTAATGAGAGTAATAACAGTGCACCTGTGAGTGAGTAGAGAACTGGTTTGAAAAAGCTTTAACTGCAAAAGCAACAACATACCGATTATTGAAAGAGTTCTGCATTCATGTAGAGGGTTAAAATCTTAATGTGCATCAGCAGCGCCGCACAATGTAATGTCACATTCCCCGGTAATTTGGCTGTGTAATAACTGTAAATAATTTGGGATCCTGCTGAGGAATCTTGCTCCGCTTCTCATGGAGAGGATTAGCACACTTTTTAAGAATAGCCTCTCTAATCACAGACTGAAGTTTACTTAACCACCGCGTTTATTTTTACAGTCCGTCCGTTTCTCGGGGCTAATCAGCGCTCCGCTGCCCCAGAGGGACACTGTTTCCTGTCGCTCGGCTCCATAGCAGCAACTGCATCGCCACTTCGCCACCTTTTAAAGAGCAGACTTTATCAGTAGGGCTAGATTGCAGTCTTAATTATGGAGCCCAGGAGGGGAAAAAGGCAGCATTATCAGTGTAATTATGGACCTGGACATTTCAGCGGTCAGCAGGCTGAGTTCCCTTCCTTTGGTCCTGGGGCACAAGCTTGACTCCTTACTCATGGGAACCAGGATGAGCAACTCTGTAACAGCAGAAAGGAGGGCTGAACACTCCTCTCGGCAATGATGTCGCTATTGCCAAGCCACAGGCACAGTGTTGTTAAAGAGAGCGTCTGGCCACATGCTAATGTTAGCCGTGCTAACGGTCCCATTGGAGCTGTAATTTAGTGTTTTGGGGGGTTTTTCTGTTTGGTAAAATGCTAAATACTCCTCTGTTTCCCTGTCCCCAAGTATTGTATAAAAGCTGTTGCATAAACACTCTGCTACTTAAGATTAATTTGTGGTCTTTTAAGACGCAGCCCAGTTGTGAGGGTGGGAATACTGCCTCTTTGTTTGTTTCATTTGTGCAGCTCCATGCAGTTTATGCTAATGTGTAGTTCATTAAGTTCAGATTATCGCTGTATTGCTTCTGAAGGAATTTGGGATAAACAAAAGATTAAGATATTAGCATTTTCAGATACCACAGGGATTATCTGACCGTGCTGTGATTGTTTTGAATATGCCTGAATGTCCTGCATGTGTCGCTGTGGTGTGTGTGTGTGTGTGTGTGTGTGTGTGTGTGTGTGTGTGTGTGTGTGTGTGTGTGTGTGTGTGTGTGTGTGTGTGTGTGTGTGTGTGTGTGTGTGTGTGTGTGTGTGTGTGTGTGTGTGTGTGTGTGTGTGTGTGTGTGTGTGTGTGTGTGTGTGTGTGTGTGTGTGTGTGTGTGTGTGTGTGTGTGTGTGTGTGTGTGTGTGTGTCTGTGTGTGTCTGTGTGTGTGTGTGTTCAAGTGTATAGGTGGGCTGATAATGATTTTTATTTGATGTCCCCTTTCTGAGGCTGATCGCATGGCTCTGTGTGTGTCTTGCAGGTGTCTGTATGGCTGGCAAGGCCAATATTGTGACAAGTGCATCCCTCACCCTGGCTGTGTACATGGCACCTGTGTAGAACCCTGGCAGTGCCTGTGCGACACCAACTGGGGCGGCCATCTTTGCGATAAAGGTTAATTGCCTCCTCCTATTTCAGTTTTGGTCGCCGTAGGAGCGGCTCGTGTTGTCTCAAAACAAACTAAAGCCCTGTGAAACACTCCTCCCCCCTCCCCTCCTCCAGATCTGAACTACTGTGGCACTCACCAGCCATGCCTGAATGGAGGGACGTGTATCAACACAGGACCTGACAAGTACCAGTGCACTTGTGCTGAGGGCTACTCTGGAGCCACCTGCGAGAGAGGTGAGTAATGATGCTCAGCAGATGAATTAGAATGATCACTAGTAGGCTTATAAAGAGCACTAAAGCGTCTGACACATTAAGTTCAGTGTATTCACACGCGGACTACTTCTCAGCCTGTGGAAAACAGTTGGATAATGTCTCGTGTGGCTCTGGAGGGAGCTTTCGAAAGTCTGAGAAAATAACTGTGATGATGTCATCGGGTAATCTTGAGCTTCAAACTTTATTCATTATTATGATTAATTTTTACCATAAAGCCTGTGTTATGAACTGTGGTTGTGGTGTTTTTAAAGACACGGGCCTTAACCAGAAGTGAAGGGTCCAGTGGAAGATGCTATCAAGCTGAATTGTGGGCAATTTAGGATCCAGTGTTTGTAGAGCTTGTCTCATAAGGGGGACTAAAAGTCATGATTTTTTAAGTAAAAAAAACAATCTACTAGTGAAATAAATCTCACAGGATTTCAAACTACTGCTCACAGTTATAAGTTGAAATGTTCTGGTCTCGGTGAGCCTGCAGACTAAAGGTCAGAGGTGCCTTGAGTTTGTAATCAGAGGAGGTGGTAACTCAGCAATAATCTGTTTCCACTCCAGCACAAGTGGCCCACAAGTCAGGTAATCCACCAGTTTGATGTTGAGGTGTGGGGGGGGGGTGCGGTGCGGTCGGTGGTCGGCGGTCATCCCTTCGCTCCTCAGGCACTCCAGACAGATGGGTGTGGTGCTAAGGTTCAGCTGCTGCAAACACTTACCATGGAGATGATGGTTTTTTCCTCATTAAATCTGAGTCTCGCGGGGTGCTGACAGCTTAACTGCAGAGATGTCAGGAAACCGTGCCCTTCGTAACAGGAGGTCCGTAGATGAGGGGATACGTCAGGCTATTGTAGCAGGGGAGGCCCCAGGGTGCAGCGCTGCATCCTTCCCCCCTACATCCCCCCATGGCATACCAAGACCCGTCCGCTGATCACCTCCGACCGGCTTGTTATTCCCTGAGTGAATCATTTATTTTTGATTCATTTCGGACTCACTCATCCTTAATTCACCCATAAAGGAGAAGCTACAGGGCCGAGGCTACCCCCCCACCCCCCCTCCTATCCCCCTCTCGTCCTCCCGCCACTCTCTCATCTTGCCCCGCCACTCAGAAGAAGAATGGCGGGGAGTCAGAGGGAAGTCACGGTGCGTTGGTCAGGTCAGCTTAGCATGAAAGATGATTTCCTGGTGGTGTGGTCCGCCGGCCGGGTAATGAGAGTGAGACGGGTGGGAGGGGTTTGAGCGGGGCTTTTGGGGGCAGGGGAAGAGGAGGAGGGTAGGTGATGGGTGAAGGTTGAAGGAAGGAGTCGACCCCTGGGTGCGCTCTGTTGACAGAATGGTCCGGGGTGGGAGGGAGGAGAGTCACAAGCTGAAATGCATTTTTACATCTAATTTGTTTCCTTATGGATAAGGGGGGGTGGGGGGTGGGGGGGGTGGGTGTAGATCACATGATGTCACAGTGAGATATTTTAACAGCAGTACAATGTAAATATCTGTTACAGCTGTTGCCCAAGAGAGCAGGTTTGTGAAAAACAGGATGAATTGTCATAAATTTGAAAGATAAGAGGTATTCAAGGGTGGAATTTCCCTTTTTGAAATGAGTCACAGTGCTGTGTGTGTGTGTAACCTGTTGGCTAACGCTGTCTTTTTTTTTTCTCCTTTCTAGCGGAACACGCCTGTCTGTCCAATCCGTGCTCTAATGGAGGGAGCTGCTCCGAGACCAGTCAAGGCTACGAATGTCAGTGCGCATCCGGCTGGAGCGGCCCCTCCTGCACCATCAGTAAGATTACACTATACCCTTTTTTTTTTTTTTTTTTTTTACGCGTCGACACCCTCCACAGGAAATATGGCGTTGAATAACCAGCGGTCTACTTCTCCCACACAGATATCGACGACTGCTCTCCAAACCCCTGTAACCACGGAGGTACCTGTCAGGATCTGGTCAACGGCTACAAGTGTCACTGTCCTTCACAGTGGACGGGGAAGACGTGTTTGATAGGTGGGTTAGGGTTAACTTTTACCAACACTTCAATGCTGTCAACTGCACTTGTGAACGCGCCACCAACCGCCGCCCTCCCACCTCCTCTCTCTCTCCCTCTCTCTAGATGCCAACGAATGTGACAGCAAGCCTTGTGTCAACGCCAACTCGTGCCGCAACCTGATAGGCGGCTACTTCTGCGAGTGCATCCCTGGTTGGACGGGGCAGAACTGCGACATCAGTGAGTAGAAGGCCGTCAGCCGCAGCTGTGGAGCGGGACACCTGTCCAGCTTATGCCTCCCTTTTTTTTTTTTTTTTTTTTCTTCTGTTCATTCAGCACAGCCCGAATTAAAAAAAAAAAAAAAAAAAAACACAACTCACTGCTATAAGACGAAGGCATAAAGCAAATAGTTGGACAAGTACAGTGTAAATGAATCTGCAGTATGATTATTAGCCCTGTGTGTGGCCAAGGCTGTGGTGATTAGAGGTGGCTCAAAACAATCCCAGGACTGGTTTCACTTGGCAGCAGACAGGATTGCTCAATACCGTGTTGCACTGATTCCACAGCCACGGTTTCCAACTCTTGCAGAGCTCTCTCTCACTTAGCCTCCACAATGTTTTTAAAGCCCCCCCCCACCCCTTTGCATTGGAAACATAAAGCACAAAAGTAGTTTTCAAAGACAGACTATTTAGTCAAGCCTTTCAGAACGAATCCTCAGATTTGTTTTTTCCCCTCCCTCCGCAGATATCAACGACTGCAAGGACCAGTGCCAGAATGGAGGAACTTGCAAGGTACGCTTCGTGTCTCTAGCTTTATCTGGTATTGCCGCTTTATTTGCCAGCTTATGTTTGTTTTTAGTGTCTTTTTTGTCGGAGCCTGGGACATTTACAGCGGTTATATAAATAGCTGCTGTAAATTGTTCACTCCAAACCAACTATGGAATTGTTGTGGAATTCCTCTCTGAAATCAAATCTGAGGGGAGTGGGTTCAGAGGGGTTTCTAAGGGAGGGACACACAAGTTCCTTGACCACACTAGATTGAATTACCATAAACATTATTGTGTTGAGCCTGTGCCAGGAAAATGTGTTGAAATAATTGTGGAACTGTGATAATGTTCCTTGAAAGTTGTCACTAACCCCACCCCCCGAAACCAGCCCCTCTGCCACCCCCCTTGCTCTCAGCCTCACTCTTCATTCTGTTTCCCTGGTTTGACAGTTTTTGTTTGGACCCCACCCTGTCAAAGCAGTTAATCAAATTTGTGGCGAACGTGAGGTTAACCCAGGTTTCTCTCCCTTTTTTTCTCTCACTCAAGGATTTGGTAAACAGCTATCGTTGCGTGTGCCCCCCTGGCTTCGCCGGCGAGCACTGCGAGAGGGACATCGACGAATGCTCGAGCTCGCCGTGTCTGAACGGCGGGCGCTGTCAGGACGAAGTGAACGGCTTCCAGTGCCTGTGTCTGGCTGGCTTCTCAGGAAACCTCTGCCAGGTGAGACACGTCTGCCACCCCTGTCCCTCACACAATTAAGCACCCATGCGTGCAATCCCCCCCCCCCACTATCATTTAGCATCTTAAGCCTCTGTCTTCGTCCTCCTGCCCCCTTTCTGCCTTTGGGTTCGTTGTAAAGTTTTCCTGCCCCACCCTCTTAAATGGCTGTTGTTCCATAGTCCTCCTTTTTTAAAAGGGAGTGCTTTGTTGAAGCTGCTCCTGGCTACAGCGGGATACATTCCTCAGCGCTGAAGCCCAGACTCAGAGGACGGCTCCTATGTCTCTGCCTTGTTTTTCCCCTTCCTCCAAGTGCTGTGCGTGTGTTGTTTCCTGGCACAGCCTGTAGGGAGGATGCTGTGGGTTTTGCTCTGTTTAGTGTAGCAGAAACTATGTCAGCTATCAGGTTCACCGCTCTCTATTCAATACCTTTCTGCCCTAGCTGGATATCGATTACTGCTCGCCCAACCCGTGTCAGAATGGAGCGCCCTGCTTCAACCTGGCCACAGACTACTACTGCGCATGCTCGGAGGACTACGAGGGCAAAAACTGCTCTCACCTCAAAGACCACTGTCGCACCACCACGTGTAAAGGTATGTCTCCGGCCTCCAACAACCACAAGCTTTTCGCTCTTTGTCTTTTTCCAGAACGTTCCTGAAAGGTGATCTGCATAGCGCGCTGTAGCGAAATGCTGAATAAGACCAGGTCCATTTGCTTGAACACTTTGCCCGCTTTTTCCCCCATGAGGGCAATACCTATATTTTAGTTTCATGCACTGAAGTTTCTTGGCCTAGGTGAGCAAAATGTTCTCTTTTTTTTTAGTGTAGCTCCCTTGATGAATGCCCCCCTCCATCTCCTCAGCAAAGCTTTTCCAATGATTCTCCCCTCCTCTGAGTTCCCTGAAAATCTGGCACAAGGCTGATAGCACTGTGTGTGTTCCTGGTAACGACTTGGTGGGCTACCTCTTCTTTTTCCCCCTCAATGAATGTGCACATTTTTCTGTGTGTGTGCACAAGTGTGCGTGTGTAATTGAGTGAGTGGACCAACCAGGGAGTCAGATAGCAGACGGTGAGATTCTCTCTGCTCTTGGCAAGAATCAAGTGATTACAGGGGAGCGAATTCACCCCACTCTCCTAACCTGATCAGACAGGGGGAAAGGAAGGGATTTCACTGCGGAGTGAACAGGATCACTCTGAATTGCTTATGAAAGCATAACAGCTTATCGCTGTTTCTCCTATCATTCAATTTTTTTTCTCGCAGAGATACAGTTTTTCACTGGGGAAGGGAATTTTTAACTGACTAGTCAGCATTATCTGTGAGGGCCCTGATGATCCCTTACTTAATCACTACTCACTCCTTTTCTCGGTCACTTGTTGGCTGTCTCAGCATAGACTGGTCGACAGCTGCGTATCTCATTTAAATATCAGCAATAAACTAAACTCCCATCCCTCCATATCACTCACAAGACACAAACCACATTTTATGATTTGGAACGAACAGTTTGTACTAACAGGCTGCATCAGTTGTTTCTGTCTAACAGCAACCGTCCCTGTGTTTCTCCCCCTCTGCAGTGATTGACAGCTGCACTGTCGCCGTAGCGTCCAACAGCACGCCAGGAGGAGAGCGCTACATTTCGTCCAATGTGTGTGGACCTCACGGCCGCTGCCGGAGCCAGGCTGGGGGCCAGTTCAGCTGCGAGTGCCAGGAGGGCTTCAGAGGGACCTACTGTCACGAGAGTAAGACCAGTTTACACACACACACACATACTAAAACAAGACGTTTGAGACCGAAACACATTGCAAAACTCTTCATGATATGTGAGATTGAGCTCTCTCGTCTTTTCCTTTTTGTTTTTTTGTAGACATCAATGACTGCGAGAGCAACCCATGTCGTAATGGGGGAACCTGCATCGACAAAGTCAGCGTGTACCAATGCATCTGCGGCGACGGCTGGGAGGGGGACCACTGCGAAATCAGTAAGTAGGACAGCATGTCCCGTGACTTCAAAAACAATGCCACACCTCACCCTCCACGTGACTGCTCAACCCATGTTTCGACATAAAAAGATCTGTTTGATGATCGGCTCGATAAGCTGTGCATAAATCAAAACCTCTCTCTTATTCCTCCACTAGACATCGATGACTGCAGCACCAACCCCTGTCATAATGGAGGGACATGTCGAGACCTGGTGACTGATTTCTTTTGCGAGTGCAAGAATGGCTGGAAGGGAAAGACGTGCCACTCCCGTAAGATCCATTCTTTTGTTTTTTCCACAACCGTGTAGTCTGTCTGTGCAGGCTCATGGTATGTGCTTATGGCTGTATATAATTACCCAATATTCTATACTGAGTGTGTGTTTATTCAGACATGTGTGAGTGCACAGCTTAAGCAAACCTAAGATTTAAATCCCCCCCCCCTCCAGGCGAGAGTCAGTGCGATGAAGCCACTTGCAACAACGGTGGCACCTGCCACGACGAGGGCGACACGTTCCAGTGCAAGTGTTCACCAGGGTGGGAAGGCACGACTTGTAACATAGGTGAGTCACACGGTCCCACGGTCCCACGGTCACACGGTCACGGTGGTTTGGATTAATGTTTCACATTTACACCCGCACATGCTCACGCCTCAAGAAGATCGCTTTGTGGGAGAGCACCTTCTTGTATCAGATATTAATCAGATCTGTAAGATACGAAAGGTCCACAAACAGCTCTTATCCTTTTTATCTGTCAACGTTTCTTCTGTCAGCGCTTACAGATATCTGCTTAAAACCCCCTGATTGCACTGACAGTACACTTCAAAGTCATGGAATGTAGATTCCCTCAGAGAAAAAACAGAAACCTGACCAAAAAAAAGTCAAACACACGAGTCTCCTGTGACTGTTTAAGGTTTTGGAGCTCTGATTGCACTGATAATCCTCTTTATTGCTTTTGTACTGCAAAAAAACTGAACTTCTCTGTTAAATTTTTCTTCGCAGCCAAGAACTCGAGTTGTCTTCCAAACCCGTGTGAGAATGGAGGTACCTGTGTGGTGACGGGGGAATCCTTCACCTGCGTCTGCAAGGAAGGCTGGGAGGGTCCCACATGCACGCAGAGTAAGTGCTCTTTAAGGGGGAGTGGCAGATGGGATAATGCGGACAGTTATTACCATTTAATGATGATAAACTTCCTGCTACCTAGTGCAGAGGTGCAGTCCTGCATCTGATTTAAATCTTGACTTTTGTTCCTCTCCCATCCCCTCTTGATCTATACCTTTTTTCTTTAAAAAAAAAAAAATCTTTCCTCCCTCTCTGGCTGTTGCCCGCCATGAGAGGAGAAAAGAAGAGTAGGAGGAGGAGGGAGAAAGGGGGCTCAAACTCAGGAAAGTGGAGACAGATGTTTCTCCCCCTCGTCCAACACACACCCCTCTCTCTCACTCTCTCCCCTCTCGTCGTTGCATTCCTGTCCGAACAGTGACATGTCGGCTTGTTCTACAGCTCTCCTCCATTTCCCTGGCTTCCCTGCCCTGAGCGCGTGTACTCCAAAACATGAATTCCCCCAACATTTGTAAAGGGAGGGAGAAACAGCCGGGGTGGGAATCTGGGTGTGGAGGTGTCGGCTGCGGCGGTGGGGGTAGGGGGGGGGGGTTGAAGCTGGAACTCATTTTGACGGCGAGAGCCGACTCGCTTGTTTGCTCTGTGTTGTTAATAAGGCAGAGTAACCAGGCGGCGCGGCGTCCATGGCCAGGCCCGACCGGCCCAACACGCCTATGCACTCGCAAGCTCAGACATGCTCTTTGCTGTCATGTACACAAAACACTCATACATGAGAAAGAAAGAGAAAAAGGAAAACAAGACACTCACAACTTTCTGTCTCTCTCTCTCTTTTTCTTTTTTTAAATTTATTTCAGATACCAATGACTGCAGTCCGCACCCATGGTAAGTGGAAGCCAAACATTTCCTGTATATTTAGACAGATGTAAACAGGGTGCTCCTTCTGTATGGTTTCTCACCTGGAGGCTTTCTCTATCTCTGCTGAGAACCAGGCATACACCCTTCCCTGTCATTCCTGGGATGCAATCAGCTAACTCTGCCTTTGTTGAACTCCCAGGCGCGACTGTATTTTAACCACACACCACTGGAGCTAACTCCCAAACCAATGCACACTTGTCCAATAAAAAGAACTAGTCGGATTGCCTAAATTGCCTCTGAGAAATGGTCATTATGAGTTGAATGTTGAGAAAATGCCAGCCTGAAATAGATAGTGTGTCTGTGAAGAGGAAAAATAAAAAATAGCCAGGGGGTACCCAGAGGGGTGAGTCTCATTCTCCCTCCCCCTTTTTTTTCTGCAGCTACAACAGCGGAACCTGCGTCGACGGGGATAACTGGTACCGCTGCGAGTGCGCCCCGGGCTTCGCGGGTCCAGACTGTCGGATCAGTGAGTATTAACCCTGACTCCCGCTCCTCCCTGATCCCTGGTTGAGCTGTCGGTTAGAGCAGGCCCGGGCCGCGGGAAGGTCTAGCCGGCCAATTATCTGTGCATTGGGCTGTAGGCCAGACTGAGCCATGTCGGTGTCACTCCACCGGGCCCTGCTGCTGTCCCCGGGGGAAACCGGCTTAGCAGGCCAACAGCTAATCAGCCATGCTCTCTGACACTGATTACACAGATTGTTTTCCCTCTTAAAGGCTTTCAGATGGCCACATTCTTTCCCATTGCAAACCCTTTGTTCTGCTAAGTCCAGCCTTTAGCTCCTGCATACCTGCTAATGATGCTGCTTTTAATAAAGCTGCATGGGGCAAAAAAAGTCCAGGACTGATTTAAAGCAAATTTGCTTGTTTTTTATTAACTGGTTGTGTATGTGAATGTACTGTTCAAATGACACATGACCTCAGTGAATTTAGCCTAGGAATTATTTGTGTGCTGACTACTTAACCCAATATTTGTGCTGTCTGGCTGTGCTCTTTACTCTGTAAGGGAGCCATTTCTTACCTCCTACTCTTCCCCTCTGTGGCAGATATAAACGAGTGCCAGTCCTCTCCTTGTACTTTCGGCTCCACCTGTGTAGATGAGATCAATGGATATCGCTGCTTGTGCCCACCAGACAGGACTGGATCCCACTGTCAAGAAGGTATGAGCCTCCACTTTCCAGTAAAGGGCAAGTCCACTTAACAAACATACTATTTGTGACATATATCTAATGCTGCGGTTGTATTTAACACAGTCACAAGAAAACATTGCTCTGTTAACGGACACGTCACCCCTGATGGAGCCAAATGGGATGAAGACTGCAACACTTGCCACTGTTCCAATGGGAAAGTTGTGTGTACAAAGGTATGTCTATAAATATAAACTAAACGGTAACACATGCTACGCAGCTGTACAGAGATGCATGCTTACAGTGGTAGAACTGTGCAATAGTTACATACTCAAAGATTGCGTGGGTGCCTGAGTCCTGTGGGAACTCAGGTAGGGCCATGTCGGGCCTCGACAACACTGTGTGTCATGGGGTGGAGTTGGCTTAGGAGTGTCAAATTCTATACAGAGAATGATGCAGTTTGTTTTGAGAAGAAACACAATGGCACTGTTAGAAATGGGTGTCGGATGCCAGTTTTGGATCTCCCGATGTCACACTCGGTGGAGATTCAGTTAAGATACAGTAGAGGCCTGAAGTTCTGCTATCATTATCACGCTCGTCTAATCATAAGGGGAACAATGGTGCGTCTCTGATACCGCTCCCCTCAGGAGGAAAATGCATCATCGGGTGAAAATGATCTAGGATTGTGAAGTATAGGCTACCCTGTTCAAATATAGTCTGATAATGTCTGAAACATAGTCTGATGGGAAAAGCTGTGTGTTTTTGCTGCACTTTTGATAACAGTATCTGGTGTATTGTAAGTGGTTCAAAGTGAACGTGGGATAGAAATGAACCAGTACAAAGCTACTAATAACAAGGAGTGGGATCTTTATTTGCTCACAACCAGGGAACCAACCAAAATGCTGCTACTTGAGTAGAGCTGCTACGATTGATGCATTCATAAAACAGAAATCAACAACTATTTTGATTGTTAATTAATCATTTTCACTACTTAAGAAAAAAATCCAAATGCTCTGATTCTCAAATATGAATATTATCTGGTTTATTATGTCATCTTTGATAGTAAACGAAATATTTTTGGGGTTATGTAGTTGGTGCAAACAGAATAATACATTAGAAGACGTGACCTTGGGCTTTGGAGAAATGATCAATATTTTTTGGTATTTTATAGACCAATCAATGATAAAAATAATCGTTAGTTGCAGCCTTACACCTGAGCGCTCAGCATCACCAGAGTCAGTAGGATAGATTGTAGGGGACCATGAATATTTGTACAGTTGCATGGTAATCCATCCAATAGTTGATGAGATGTCAGCCTGGAACAAAGTGGTAGACTGACCAACCAACAGACATGCCAGGGGTTTTGCAGAAAGTCAAGTTTAAAATAATGTATTGAAAAAAGCTACTCAATAATCATGCCCAGACTAGTACCTTTTACCGTATATTCCATGGTATATAAATATCTTTGTACTTATTCTGATATTCTTTTCTCCAGATGTGGTGTGGCCCTATGTCGTGCCACTTGGGTGCCAAAGGTCGAGGCGGGTGTCCTTCAGGCCAGAGCTGCATCCCCATCAAAGAGAACCACTGCTTTGTGAAGCCCTGTCTCAGCCTGGGAGAGTGCTGGCGCTCCAACCCTCCCCCGGCTCCTACCAAATGCCACCCCAGCTCCAGTTACCAGGACAACAGCTGCGCCAACATCACCTTCACCTTCAACAAGGAGACCATGCCTCAAGTGAGTTACCTAGGCACTGAGAGATTGAATTAAAGGGTTTTGAGGTCATTTTTCATGCCTCTCTTACTCCACCGCCCTTAATTGAATGGGTGCAGCAAAGTGTGAAAGATCAGGTTTTCAGAAGTGCTCAAGCATCCCTCCAGGGCAAAAAAGATTCCCAGTCAAGGACCATGAACAATTCAGTTATGTATTAAAAGTGTTCCAGGAAGAAAATAGTGGCGATATTTCTCCCTCTTCTCACTGTATCCAAGTTTTGGTGTTCCTGAGAGTCAGGCACTTTCGACTCATGCCAATCCCCTCTTAAACCAACCGCACTGTAAGATTAATTTCAGGATCATAAGGATTTGAACTAAACAGGACCACTGGCGACTCTGTCACCACATAGGATCATCACTTGCCTGTTGCTTAACAAGCATGCGGTAGATAGTGACAAGCATATGAGCCCGTGGTCTTTAATCTAAATGAGGTGGATCCCAACCAGATAGCGCGTTGAACTTACTGCCAAAATGGAGGTCTAGCTCTTCGTTTTTCCCTTCTCGATTGCCCCTCTATTTTCCATGTGCATTTACGTTTGCTTCATTTCTTTGCCCTGTGTCTAGAGCTTGACTGTGGAGGATGTGTGTAAGCAGCTGAGGCGCTTGTATGTAGTGAAGAATTTCTCCTTGGAGCATTCTGTGTCCATAACCTGTGACCCCTCATACTCAGCCAGCAACGAGATCCACGTCTGCATCGTAAGTACCTCCTCCCACTGTCATCCAAGTCTGCCATATGTTTGTCTGCCTCTATTAATGCACTCAAAAAAATCCTCTTTGATTTATAGCTGGCAGCATGCACTGCTAGCAGCATTAAGACATGCTCTAATGGGATATGTGGTGTATTTATATTCACATATATTTGGTTGAGTTGTCTCATCTGTTGACAGCAAGTAAATACAATCGATGGCAGACAAGATAGAAGTTAAATCAGAGCCAACAGATTTAAAAAACGCACTTTCTTCTTGCCACTTCTAGTCTACTGAGGACCATCGCTTGGACCGGAGCCCCATTAAAGAGATCACAGACCGGATAATTGACCTGGTTAGCAAACGCAACGGGAACAACACCATCATCACCGCCATCGCAGAGGTGCGCGTGCCAAGCCCCAGCAAAACTGGTATGAACCGCCTCCGATCTCTTGAAAAGTTTTTCCAGACTTGCACACACTTGCATGTGAAAAAACTGGGTGGGAGGAGTTTTTGTTTTTTTCCTGAAGAGATGAGATGAGATAGAGCCAAGCCCTGAATATGACAGCACGACAGTGTACCAGAGAAAAACATGTATGAAAAGTAATTCCTAAACCTCCCACACAACTCAGGCCGCCCATGTCTGCCATCCCATGGCAGTTGAAATGGAGCTTAAAAAGAATCTAGCCAGGATTTCAATGGAAAGAGCAGAGCTGCTTGGCTACGTGGCGTTAGATTGGCTCGTACTGTGACTGGTTAGACCCATAGTACGACTCTTGCATGTGTCCACCATTCATCAACACGGTGACAGCAGACTGCCGCCACAGCCAAATACAAGCCTTCTCCTCCCCTGTTAAAGGGCTCAGAGGTCAGGTTGCACTGGCAAAAGCATGCTAATGATTTAGCAAGCTTGGTGTAGTGATATAATAAAAGCTGTTGCTTAGTACTCAGCTGGGACTTCATTTTTTAAAATCTATGGCACCTCATTTACCTTTTAACTGTCTTGTTTTCTTTCCTCAGACTACCTAGTGCCCCTCCTCAGCTCCGTCTTCATTGTCATCTGGGTCCTCGTGCTGGTCTCCATCTTGCTGTGGTGCATGCGTCGCCGGCGGAAACAGAGCAACCACAACGGCACAACGGCCGCCGGCTCCGAGGACAACACGACCAACAATGTCCGGGAGCAGCTGAACCAGATCAAGAACCCTATAGAGAAGCACGTGGGCCTCACGGTGGCCATCAAAGACTATGAAAACAAGAACTCCATCATTGCCAAAATAAGGACAAATCATCCCGAGGGGGATGAGGACGACAAGGAGAGGCACTTACAGAAGGGCCGCTTTGCCAAACAGCCAGCATACACACTGGTGGAGAGGGACGAGAAGACGCCCATCTCCAACCCCAACTCCACATCCAAACATCCAAATTGGACTAATAAACAGGACAACAGAGACTTGGAGACAGCAAACAGCATAAACAGGATGGACTACATTGTATAGCAGACAGCTGTGTTGCTGTGCAACCAAGCCTTATGCCTTCACACCCCGGTGGTGGGTGAAACAGGGGAGCTTTGGCATGTGTAGTTAGTAAACTGTCATGTCAGTCGTGACCCCACAGTATTTTCAGATATTCCCCGTGTTAATTTAAGTTTTGACAAGCTGGCTTACACTGGCAGTGACAGTTGCTTTGGTTGGCTGGAAACACAAGGCACTGGTATACATTTCACTGTAGAACTAGTTGCGAAAGTGTCCTATGCATTTCACATCCCTTTTTTTTTTTTCTCCTTTTCTATTTAGTGGACACATGGAAGGGGCTCCTGGTGTAATTGTTGTACAATGACTAAAACTACCCGACGTGTTCAGCACTAGAGCTAATTATTTTTAGTATGTGTTTGAATTCTTTCTAGTTCCGTTTGGAGAAAGTGCCTTTTCAGTTTTAGACTTCAGCAACTGTCAAATGAGAAAAAAAAAAAGATCAACTTTATTATTTATTTTTATTTTTGGGGAGGGGGGGAGGGATGGGTTCAATGTCAGCAGTTGCTGCCAATATGAAGAATTTATGTGTCGATTTAGAACTTGTAGATATGTACATTTTTTTTATTAATCATTGTGTATATTTGATTTATTAACTTAATAATCAAGAGCCTTAAGATATCATTCCTTTTTATTTATATGTTCTGTCTAGTTTGAAGGTTTTGATAGCTGTGCAAGCCTACCATTTCTTTCAATGACTTAATTTTTTTTTCTCTCTCTCCAACGCATTCTATAAAGCCAAATTTCAAAGAAGACAAAGGATGGGCACTTTTGGCCTGAAAGAAATTTTTTGTTTGTTTGTTTTTCCACACATTTGACATTTCATTATTTGTTGCCAGGACCTTGATTGAAGGCAAGTGAGGTTAGGACAACAAAAGATCACGGCTGCTTTGAGGGATGGACATGGTGGCAGACATATTGCTTGCCACTAATGGATTAAGGGAACAAAATCCTTTAGCAGCTTCAGTTTAACCCATTGACACATTTCAAAGGCTGTCGAAAATCCACCAAACGTGCGAGAGGCGAGTCACATCAGTGCGACAAGCCAGAATTCCCATCTGCTTTAGTCAGCATAATATCATAAGCTAGACCACGAGTACTTGAACAGTAGGGGGGCAATGGGAACACTGTAGAATCAGATAAAAATACACTGCCTTGCTCTGCAAGTCTGCTTTGTTTCTGTGCACATTTGTTTCTTTTTAAAATGAGGCTCTTAAAGACAAACATGTTTTATCTCATTTGTTAACCCTTTGAGATCATGGCAACATTTTGTCCTATTTTTGACTTGTGTTATGAACTTGAGAATTATGTGTTGATCTGGCAATATATTTTTGAAAGTCATATTTATTAAATATTTTGTATGAAAAGAGAATTAAAGTTGTCTTTGTTCTGGAGAGCGAGTGAAGAGTCTGTCTGTGATGCATCAAGCCAAACATTTCGGAGCGCTATGAAAGGTTTCTCAGCAGCTGGCGTGGGAACCGCTGCTGGAAAGACATCTTAGACTTCAGAAAGGTCTCGGTCCAAATGTGTTTACAGCTAATTACGTTGTAGCAAGCCATCCGTGCATTAAGTCAATCCTGAAGACAAAAATACCTTCCCTCCCTCATGATCCTCAGACAATGTTGTCCTTGTTGGTTTGGTTTAAGAAGCAGACTTAACTAAAAACCTTTCAAACTAGCAGGCTTGAGGAGCCTTGCGCTGTAGAGTTGAGCTTATCTTAAATCGTGCTTTTGTACAGAATCTGTTAAGGATTAAAGACAAGGCAAAAGATTATCAACACCTCTTGAGAATGACCTTAAACATATTAGGACTTAAAACACTTGGGTCAGTTTCACTATCGTCTCCTCCCCGATAAGACCAGAATTGGCTGCTGCTTGTGACTCATCTCAGATTACACCCGCTAATGCTGAGGGAAAACGAGAACAGAGAAGCAAGCACTGGTTTATTAGTAACATCCCTGTTGTTGGACAGACTTTCACTGTCGAATTGCCATGAGCATCAGCCAGTCTGGACTGTGTGTGTGCAAAACACTGTGCAGAGACCTACATGGTATTTCATGCTGGTTGCTTCCCCAAAATTATCAGCCTATTTACATATTTCCACAGAGATTCAGAGACTTTTTTTTTCTTGGGAAAAACAAATTTATTTATATCATAAATGTCTGCCCAGTAAAATAAAAATAAATCAAGAGTAATGTAACGAGGCAATATTATTTCATCAAGTAGAACATGTTGAATGGGGGCACAGTATGAGTGACTGTTGGCCCCTGGTTGCCCTATGCTCTCTCTGGGCTTGGACCAGTGGGGTGAAACTCAAACTGTCTGAATCCTGACAGTGTCAGAGTGTCGACAGAAGCTACAATTTAACCTGTGTAACTGTAGATGTCCTACTATTCCCCAATAAAACCACTAATATTTCAATACAGCTCATGTACCAGCACATACTTGGTTCAAGTTCAACGTACAAGCTGTATAATACGCTCAAATTCAAAGATACATTCCAGGTGCTTACCATTTAAGTACTGAGAAAATTGTATATGAATGAAATCTAACTATGAAAATACATTTTTGAAAACGGGGTGATGAAATAAATCTGGAAACGGCAATCAATCACACCAGAGCTTCAGCAGGGAAACTGGACAGTTTTCAGACATGTAGGAGCCAGTGTTTCAGACTGAAAGCCATGACGTACTGCATGGCTCCTGCCTGTCTGAAATCCCCAATCTTTAACACAAAACCAAATCTAAACTCCAATTAAAGGTTTTTGACTTTCATTTGCAAGCCTCTCTTGACCACCACTACTTATGGGTGGAGGCAAAATCTGTTTCAAGTATTTGACATAGCGTAACTCAAACGCTCATGTATCAGTTGCCATAATGTGTTCAGTATTTGAGCTGTGTGTATGTGTGTATGTGTGTGTGTGTGTGTGTGTGTGTGTGTGTGTGTGTGTGTGTGTGTGTGTGTGTGTGTACTGCATGTACAGCATATGTGAAAAGGAAAGATAGTAAAATGTGACGTGTGCACAAATGCGAGGCTTCTGAAGAGACTGCATGGGGTAAACATGTAGCCTGACACAATATCATCTCTATCTCTGTGGCGTCAGGCATCTTTACTGTAGCTTGTCTCTCCCCCTCAGGACCTCTTCAGTCGTCGTAATCTGGAGGTTCTGGGCACATTTTCACTCCCCTCCTCTCCGAGTGTGGATCTGGAACTAATAGAGGAGCCTGAGGATGCAGGCTTGACAGATAGGCCCCTCAGACTTGCGGCCAGCCTGTTTTGGTTTGTCTGTGCCGTGTTATTGCTTGTGAGGGGGAGCCTCTGGGCCCGTTTCCCTGGAGTAAGCAGCTCTACTTCCAGTGTGGTTTTCTTGCACTCGGAGACTGGGAAAGCCTTGGACTCTGCCTTGGCTTCTTCTGGAGGAAGGGGCGGCAGAGGAAGAAGGTCATGCTTGGATGTTTGTGTGGAGCACTCAGTGGAGTGAGTTTGCATTGTGGCTGGAGGTCTTCCAAGGCATGTCCTCTTAGCCCTCTGTGGGTGAGGGTCTTCCCCTGCATCGCTCGGCTTACACCTCTTGCTCTTACTGGTTTCCCGACTGATTTCATCTTGGCAGAAAACTACCGAGGTCCCATTTAGATTGATGCTGTCTGGAGGACATTTCTCAGCCTGCTGCTGCTGGGTCAGGCTCTGCTTTTGGGCTGACCCAATCTGAGCCATGGCCTCACTGACACTGAGGAAATGGACCTGGTGCTCTGCCTCTGTCTCTGTCTCTTTTGGACTTGACTCTGATTCTTTTGCTCCACGTTCCCCTCTTTGGACTTTGGGAAAGGCTCTCTGGTCAATTTGCTGCTCCCCCAAACTGGAACCATAGAGCTCTTGCTGGACACTAGCTTGTTTGGCTCTGAAAAAGTTAAAAGGATGAGAGGATATGAGCAGATACTCGAGTGTCCTGTCTGACTGGCGGGGTTGGAAAGTTCTGCATTAGATCATACTTACATCTTTTGAAGCGCAGTCTTCTTTGTTTTTGTGGGGCTGTTTAAAGGCTCTTGGGTTTCTCCCACTCTGGAAAAATATTCAGATCGGCTTTGTTCGCTCAGCTCAGTCTAGAGAGGACAAACAGAATCGGTGTAAACAAAAAATATTATTCCTGGCATCCGCTGGAAAGGTTTGGCTGCACAGCAGGCTGCTGTCATCATCTGGCATTGTCGGACATTAACAAACATTCACTAGACTGCTGTAAAAATGATAATATAATGAGAACAATTACAACACAAAATAATCCAATACGATAAAGGGGATTTTACAGCAAGTTTATACAAATGAATTCTCTTTCGATTCTCTTAAATTCCAAACTCACTATCCTCTACTCATGCCCCTCAATGTTTAGTCATCTCCCTTCAGGCAGAATGTTAAACTAAACTATGATACAGGCGAATAAGAATGTTTGCTATTATGCCTTTAGAAACACTTAGTAACACCCCAGCTGGCACAAAGAATTAGTCCCCCACTTAATTCTGTCCAAAGGAACCACCTCAAAGGCTTCAGAAAATAATCACCAGGTTGTCATAGTGTGACATGCGTTTCATAGTCTCCACTGTCTGAGGCTCAGAGCGATTCTTAGTGCCTGAGGCAGAATTGCTAGAGTGAAACCATGTTGACAAGTTAAAACAACGATTAAATAAGGCTCATTAATAGGATGATGGAGCAAGGCAAGAGGAAAAATACAAGGGAAACACAGCAATGGAAAAATGCAAATATTGGGTAAAAAGCATTTAAGAGGCCAGAGGATAAGAGTTAAAAGAGTTAGAAGCACTCTTATGGTTAGTAGACTGTAGCAGCACTTTGACTTGTGGGTTCACTGGAATTAATGCAAACAGGCTGGAAAAATCTTGACAGGAAGAAGCTCTTTAATCTCAATAACTACTATTTTTGAAACTGTTACTGAACAAGGCAGTATGACTGTGGAAGGCTTCATGTACAAATCTTTATTTTTGTAAAAACCCTCACTTCATATGCCACTATAAATAGGAGTTCCTGCAAAAAAAGTATATTTTAGTTGGCTAAAATGGTTAACAACGGGTTAAAAGTTCAGTATAACCACATATTTTGAAATCTTCAATATCAATGATGTGCAATGCACCCTCTGAGGCAGAACACGAAGCAAGCCAAAGATTGGATCTCACCAACGTGTGCCCTCAACAGGCCACTAATTAAGGGTAATCACTGGTCTTTTCCTTGGCTGAGCCAGAACAGACTGTGGATTTATGAGTGGACAAGAGACGCTGGTGGTAAATTGAGCAGAACTTAAAGGTTGAAAGATTGTCAACTTATCGTAAAAAAAAGAAGAAAAAAAAGTTGGCGAGAGAGACTAGCTATGCTTTAGAAAATGAGCTAATATATACTTGTTTCATCAGAATAAGCAGCAAACAGATTCAGCTTCAAGATTTGAGTGACATGTGTACTAAAAGTACTACATGTAGAGCCATGCTAGCTCTATGAAACACAGTGGGGCTTTGAGCAAAAAGTGCTAACATGCTGATGTTTGGTTAGTAATGTTTACCTTGTATTATCATGGTAGCATTAGCAGTAAAAACAAAGTACTGTGGCTATTGTGAATGTTGTTTTTTCAGGCATGTAGTTATAAGATTGAAGCATTGGAAATATTACAATTTTGACCTGACTAAAGGAAAAGAGATCACCAAATTTATTACAAATCATCTGGAGGGGGACATAAATGATTTGTGGGAATCCTTCCCATAGTTGTCGAGGCATTTCACTAACAAGCAGAAATGACAACCTCATGGTGGCACTAGAGGTAAAACTCAGGGGAACCATCCTTTGGGGACCATGAATGTCTGTACAAAAATATGTTCCAATCCGTGAAGCTGATTTTTACATATTTCAGTGAACAAGTGACAATTATTACTTGCTAATGGTGCTAGGTGTTAAGTCAATCACATATAAACATTTAACTAATAAACAAAGATGTCAACCTCATGGTGGCACAAGAGGAAATGTTAGAGAAAACCAAAGCCAGATGGCTTCATACAGTGGGAGCCATGCATGTCTGTACAATTTCATGGCAATCCATCCAATTGTTGAGATATTTCAGTCTGGACCAAAGTGGTGGATCGATGACCAACTAACAAACCGGAATTGCCATCCTTAAAGCCGCACTGCTAACACGGCTAAAAACACTCTATAGACTATAGCAGTGGGAAAATACTACCCGGGATGTTAAATCTGGGAAAATTCTAGGTTGTGGCCGCGATGTTTATTTAATATCTGCCATTTTTCAGATCATTACTATTCCATAAACTGGTTGGTAAAATGATCAATGTGCACTCTAAAAAAGGGGAAAGCCAATGTGGTGAGCTCTGGCATGCAACAGTCGCTGTATACACAGAGAAAAAATCATTAATGTCCTCTCCCACATGTCATGATACCAGTGACAAAATATGACCCAATACACATGGGGAAAAAAAGTAATTGTCCCAAGCTGCAGGAGCAAGCTGGGGCATTGTGGCTTTGCACTGGCTGTTGAGACCTAGCAACTGCACTATGGTGTGTGGTGTGGTGGACGGAATAAAGAGGCCAGACGGAGGGAGGGGAGTGAATGGAGGGGCTGGCCGACAGGGAAGTAGGCGGACACGACAAGGAACAACGGACAAGATACTACAGAGTGAATAAGAAAAAGAGAGGGCGTTCACAGGGGAAAACAACAAAGGAAAAGGCAGCCCCCCCAGAGTCATATCGTCTGACCTCAACAGTCTCTCCAGCATGCCCACAAATGCAAGAATCCTCACACAGGAAGTTCTCCACAGGCTGCCCTTTGTGTACAGATGGAGTCATGCTAGAGTGTGGGCAGAAATTCAGTCTTTACGCTCTGTTGTATGCGGAGCTACGGCTAGCCTTGGATTTGGGACAGTGGCACACATACAAACACATCCACACACAAACTCGCATTTTGCCTACACACTCGCACACCCACTCCAACAACAACAATTCTGAGAAAGATGTGGGTGCCATCATTTGCATTGTAATGCCTTGATATGTATTCTCATCTGTTTAATATGAATAAATGCTGCTGTTTGAAAAATGAACTTGAAAGAAAAATCAACAAGAAGCCAATGGGAGGCTCTCTGGGAAAGTTTAGTGCCTTTCTGTTCCTGTCGGCAGGACTTCAAAAGAGTACGAGAGAGTGAAAGAACAGAGTGATGGAGAGGAAGGAGGACGAAGAGAGGAAGAGGCTGGATATACATAGAAAGTAGAAAGATGGGGATAGATAGAAGGTCAGACAGTGAGAGGAATGGCAGATGAATGATTATTACCAGGGGTCCAGGGGTCTGTATATAGCCACTGGAGAAGGAAGTAGGGGGGATTTCGGATGGAAAGATTCAAACGAGAGAGAGAGAGAGTGAGAGAGACAGTGCATGAACATTATAATTATCACAAGCTATGTGGCTAAAACAGTAAGTATTGTGTGGGAACCGAAGTTGACTAATCTTGTACGGAATGATGCAAACTCCCAATAAGCTGGAGAGCGTCCCATGAAAAAGGAGGGAGGGATGGTGGTAAATATGAACGTCTACCCGCCGCCACCAGCAACAAGGATTTAACCCCATCCACCACCACCACCGCCGCCACCGCCAGTCAGTCTGCTCGCCCCCACACAATGCTGCACAACACTTCTCATGATGCAACACTGAGAGCAGACCAACAGTGCCCTCTCCGGCCCCTGAGCCTCCAGAACAACACGGCTCCACCTCAGGAGCAGCAACAGGACAGCACATCTGGCTGTCAGATTATAGAGATAAGCCTGGCAAAAGGGCATGGAGAGCAGAGAACATGAATCACTGGGTTTTAAAAGGATACCAGTCCAGATTCTCATAGCTTGTCCTGACTCTGAATGACTCCTGGAAACAACTTCAAAAAGATAACCGACTACAGGCTCCATAAAATACAGGGAATGAGCAGTTTCTCCCCTGCCATCTAAGATAAGGCAGGAACACAGATAGGAAGATTATGTTGGTTATCTCTTAATGCAGCTGCACTTGAAAGTAATGCACTGATACAGCCTAATAGTCTGAGTGGTCTTAAATACCCCACTGCTGCATGAGATGACAAAACACCTCTTGGTAGACAAAGACGTTGCTTATTTAGTATTCCCAAGCAACAGTGGTTGTCCTATATAATCTACATAAATGTCCATGTGTAGCTGTACAACGCAAGAGCAGTTTAGCTATGACCATGCATTTTTAGTTCATTCTGTTTTTTTTTTAAAGGATTTTCAAAAGCCCAAGAGGTCAAAGACATTTCTCAAACCATTATCTAGCAACGCAAACTTTTAGTTGCAGTTACACATGAAAAATACCAGAAAAAACAAGATAACTAGTCATTACACGTGGCCAAGCAAGCATGGAAAGCTCAAACCAACCATCAACTTATATTTGCTTGTGATAAGAGCCGCAGTGGAAGCCACATTGTTTGTTCTTGGATAACCCTAATGTCTCTGTATCCCACCTGGAACACACAAAAAGTGAAACAGTCATTAAAAGCCGGTTCTTCACTTGACTCTAACAATGTAGTGATTTGTACTACTTTGTCACGCTTGAATCCCTCAAATGACTGGAGTTATAAAAATGGAATATTTCTTTTCAATGGAAAGCTTTTGAACGGCTTTATGGTGGCAAGACTAAGTATACAAAATCCCTAAACTGGCACCAGGAAACAACAACACCATTTAACTGTCAGGACAGAAATACCTCTTGCAGAGATGTTCGTGAAACTAGTCCACAAATTTCATCCCTCACCCTCCACCCACCCTGCTCCCACTGAGGAAACATGCTCTGTTTGTCTAAGCTCACCACATCTTCCCTGCAACAAAGTCAACAAACATGCATGGGCACATACTTGTCTAAAATAGAGGACAGTTCTTATCCCTTAACAATGACAAACATTTCTGGGTCCGCCCAACTTGTAAGGATTAAAATGAGCTGTTATATGTCCTGCAAATCAATGAAAGCAGATGATCGGGTGAAATGATGAGACAGGGCAACGTATCGTAACAGATTTGGACCCGGTGGACAGAAGATCTGCAGACACTGAACGCTTGGGAAAGCTCTGCTGCTAGCTGTTGCGAGCTGTGAAGAACAGAGGCGTGCTGAGGTCATGAGTAAACACACAGGCTCTTCCAGAGCTCAGAAGAGGGGGGGACTGGAAACACATCTGCTCTGCCTTTGATCCAAACTTCTGCGGCCCAGCACGCCACTCACCTCGGCTGCCCACTCTGTGCCTGACTAGAAAACAACGGCCACAATCCTAAACACTAGCTCTTCCTTCCCATGCTGCCCTCCTCACTGCTGGTGCTGACTCACAATGGGAGCAACTTTTTATAAAATGCTTGAATCTCACAATGTCAGGAGGGGTGGGGGGTGTGTGTGTGTGTGTGTGTGTGTGTGTGTGTGTCGCAAGAGACGGCTTTGGTTGCTTCCCACTGTTTTACGCAAACGTAGCAGTTTTCATTAGCCGTAACTCTGTAGTGCACCAGTTGGTTGTAGGTTTCTAGGTCGTAACAAACCAAAGACATCAGGCCTTTTAATAGATCAAATATCAGTTTAGTGTTCCCTCCACAGATGTGGTGGAAGGATTCATTGTACTCAACAGCTCCAGGCATGACAGTCGTGACAGTAATGCCATCAGTATGCCCAAACCTTCTTTGGTTTCTTGTGCTTCTTGGATGGTCAAACATCTGAAACTCCTCCAACCCGCACCATTCTGATGTCAGAATTGAGGGATCTGCGTCCGACAATGTCTGTAACTTTCAGTCAGTTTCAATCTAACTCTGACTGTGGCTGCTCATTGAGAAAGTCAACGGGTTGGAACTTCTTTCTCAAGCTCTTTTTTCATTCTTTACGCAACTATTTTTGCCGCTTTTCATGCATACAAATAAGTCAAGTCAAATCCAATTTATATAGCCCGATATTACATTTGCTTGTACAGCATATAACATTCTCTATCCTTGATTCAGGATAGATAAGGAAAAACTCCCTAAAAAACCGCTAAGGGGTAAAAAAATAAAAAAAATGGAAGAAACCTCAGAAAGAGCAGCAGAGGAGGGATCCCTCTTCCAGGACGGATAGACATGCAATAGATGTTGTGTGTACAGAATAAACCAAGTAAGCAAAAATATAGAAATACAGCATGGAAAAACAGTATAACAAAATTATCCCCATTTGAACCATTACCGTGTCTCTGTCCTCTATGCGACCACAGGCTTTTCCCTCCACCTTCGAGTGTGGCTGTCCAATATTCAGTCACTTTTTTGCTCTGTTTTGTTCCCCACCAACTCCTGAGGGAAACAGCTGCCTACTGCTGGAAACGTCGCTGATCAGAGCGTCGAGATTGAACCCAAACAGAAAAGCTGTGGGCTGTAAAACCAAAATTGAGCTGAAAGACTCAGAAACGCTGAGCAAAGCTGAGGGGAACTGCCTAGTTGGATGATACTTATGTATGGTTTTGCAAGCAACCTCATTCACATAAGTATAGTTATTTGATCCACTGTAAATATAAAATCATTGATAATGTTAACTGTAGTTTTACTCTCGCTTGATGGAACTAAATGCTTAGATAACATGTGGTGAATCTGCACAAAACATTTCAAACTGCAGACAAAATCTAAGAAAATTTCAGTATTGACTTTGAATACAAAAAATCACAATAACCCTAATAATTGATATTCTAAATTACTGGAAATGACTAACCATCCATCCACTTGTCTAAATAGCAGCTGAGAATATGACTAATATGGAAGCAGATTATAAAACTGAAATACAGCATGCTGAAGTGTGGGAGTGAATTGCTGCCTTTCACAGGACAAAAGGCCAACCATGATGTCACCTTAGTTCCCTCACAACATAACCCCCTGACCTTATGAGAAGTGCTAATTTGATGAGTCTACATTTCCACTGCGGTCAAGGATTTTTGTTCAGCAACTCACACAAACTGAATCCTAATAACAAAACCGAAACCTCCCTTAAATACAGGGAAACGTGGCATTTTTTTGGGACCAGCGGAGCTCAAGCTGTCAAGAGTTGAAGGATTAAAGATCCCCTCTTAAACATATGACTAACTTTGACATAGAATTCCAAAGGCCCCATTATTTTTAGACAGCAACATTATTATGCCTTACATCAGTTCTGACTCACTGCGTAAACGTTTTTTTTCGTGTAAATTTTCAACTTTCTTGGCAACATTGAAAATTGCAAAAACTTTCACTCTGACAAATTAGAACAGAACAGAGGACGTAAACAAATAATTGTTTTTGTCATGTGAAAAACTTCAGCCTCGCTGTCTGGTATCTTTCCCTAGCAAACCATGCTTGAGGTTGGGCTAGTGAGAGCTCCACCACAAGACTCCCACCCTCCAATTCCCTCTGCTTGTACTGTATGAGCGCGGAGAACCACATCCTGAGGAGAGGAACGCAATCGACAGCAATGCCTCCTTGAACTGGAAAATTGGTTACACAATCTGAACTTTTCACTGACGACTGTGTTGCTCCACTAAAAATATTACAATCGTTGCTTTCATTGGAAGCCAAACTGTGGAGAGTGCAGAGACGTTTCAAAGGGAAACAATAGCAAAGAGCACATAGAAAAACAGCGGGCCACTGATCATGGGATGTGATGGGAGAGATGTCTGTCCTTGATGTGAGTGCCAAGGTGAGAGGCTCCACCACGATTTCCCAGAATACTCTGGGGAGTTTTGGGATTAAATGAGCACAGGCCAAAGGATAGTTGCCTGTAATATGAATGAACAAGAAAGAACTGCAGTAGGAGGGCTTATGACATGGGCAAGAGTGCAACATGATACATCCAGCGTGGACTCTCACAGGGAAATACCCACTGAAACCAACTTTATCTGAATCCAATCAATCAAGGCACATGACATCTCACCGCAGGCAATCACATTAACTGAATTCTCCCTTAAGACCAAAAACAATGTACGTTTAAGAGAAAGAGTGCTGCTGTAGTTCCAGTAACTTTTACAGTGTACCATGAATAACATACTGCATAATGGAGATTAAGATCGTGAATATTAAGTGTTTACGCTAAGAGTAAGGTGGAAAGAGGTAGGAAGAAATCGTGATATTTATATCAGATGTTCTTACAATGTCAACATGGATTCAAGTCCCACTGAGATTAAAAAAAAAAAAAATGTTCCCTGCCACAATTTTCCAAAACAGATCACGAGTTTGAGAAAATTCTAGGCACATCTAGACTTTCTCAGGAAATGTTGAAATGTGCAAAATTCGTTTTGGCTTTATTTTTTGACTATCCGATAATGTTGAGGTTTTCAACAACTCCATGTCTGAGTCATTCAAAAATAAATTGAACTGTACAGCTGGGGTGAATTGGCACGATGTGGCAGCGGGGACTTTTTAAAAGACAGGGAGAATCTGCAGTTTTGGTTCCCATCTCACTCCTCTTAACCTCCTCCCACCCTCTCACTCCTCTTCAGTAGATCTCCTCACAGCCTCTGCAGGTACGAAACCCCACGTCCACCACGTGAGGAGGCTCATATATAAAGCAAGAGCACAATTTGGCAACACATCCCTATAATAACACACAGACCCTTGCAGGATTTTTTGCCAGGCGACTGGAAGAGGAAATAGAGGAGTATAAACAGTTCTCACCGCGGCCAGGCTCGGGTTTCCATGGTGCGCTGAGGCATCCTCTGGACAGCTTACACACACAACATAGCGCTCAGGAAACACACGCAAATCTGAAGGCAGGCGAAAAAACAATACAGACGATGTTAGTTAATAACGTGGGCTCACCTCTAATTACGAGTCAAAGTCAGACAGTGGGAATTGTGGTGGAGGCTTGTGAGGACATTTACAAACACAAGTATTTATTATCCCTCAAACCAAGTAGAAAATGGCAGTGTACACATAATTGCATAGCTTTATGAACCACGTAAACAGCATGAATTATTAGGAAATTTTATATTAATAATGGCTCTTGGGAGTAATATCAGTAATATCATTCATCAGCTTCAGAGACAAAGACCATTAACAACAACAATACTATTGCATACATTACATTATTTATTATGTTATTACAATACATCTAATTGTCCTATAGTATTTTTACAGATGAGATGAAGTCAATGTACCACCTCAACTGCACAGCCAGTGTTTGACCTACTGCCTGTTATATAGCTTACTGTATGTAAAGAGCCTGTAAAGCAAATCCAAAACTTGTAACACATCTCTAACATGTGTTGCTTCATCATGTGTCTCATGTGAGCAACATTTTTTAAATACTGATAAAGAAGAAAATACTAATCACAAGAATATTCATCTTGTATTCGTTATCCACTTGGCCTGCCGTCGTCTGTTCAACGATTTCTTTTTCGCAGCAGTGGTGAATTTAGTGCGTAAAAGCTTGTATTCCTCCTAAGTGGTCATTTCTAAATACATTGGTTTTGCTTCACTTGTGTGGATTAGTGGTTTACAAACATAAACTAGTTCCTGGGAAGCCAATGTACACACATGTTAAGCAGGCAGAGAACTTAGCCACATCCTGCATTAGTGTATGCAGACTTGTGTTGAGGTTCTAAGGAGGATTATGTCAGCCAGTCAGGGGGTCAGTCGATCATCCAACACTTGAGAGGGTAAGTGGAGTTTGCTGTGGATGTTTATGGCCTTTGAAGATTAATTATCCGAAAATTTCACCAATAAACTTCAAAATTTAAAAAAAAAAGAAGATTGCAATGAAATTTACTAAACAACTTCATGCTTCACAGAGTATGAACCTGCATATTTTGGATCTTTCATCAGTTTTCTAGCGAACCAGCCTCAAGTTAAAAGACTGGCATGACAAAACTTGCTAATTTTCAAGAACATTTTCAAATTTTCATGTAATTAGCCAGAATAGCTCTTACTCTTTATGGTCAGATTAAAGTGTTTTTAAACATCTCTTTTATAGCTAATTGAAATTTTTACACAACCATTATGTACTGCAAACACAGTGGACTGAATTACACAACCTTTGCCCCAGGAGACTGGATCTAATTTGATGTGTAACGGACCTGCTGAGAGAAGCAGTCATCTCAGTCTGCAGCAGGTCAGTGCTGCTTTAACATCCAGGCCCCTAGGGAGCAGATATTAACTTTACTGACAGGAAGAGAGCCATGTTGGTCCCATGAAAAGGTGGCCAAGGGTCATAGGCACTAGATGGGCCATGGAGATAGATTCTCACTGCCTTCCATAGACAGCCCTCCAATCTTTCTCTCCCACTCTCAGTAGCCTCTCAAGGGAAACACTTAATGGCTGCCGGTTCTCAACAACACCCCGAGCAGGTAGGGACAGGACATAAAAACAAGTGAGGGGGAGAAAAATCAACATGCAGAGCACAGATGACTTGATCTTTCTGTGGGAAATTTGGCTGAGTATGAGTCATTGAAATGTCTATTTCTGATTCATTTAAGTGGGAATTGACTCATGAAAAACATCTAAGTTACGTACCCCCATTGAGCTGCTTCACAATACATCTGAGGCTGAAGTGGCGCTTCAGAAAATTGGCGACTATGTTGAAGTTTTTCCCTATAAAAATACAAACAAACAAACAAAATTACAATCAACAGCAAAAAGGAGCAAACAGGCACAGAGTTATTTTACATACATGTGGCACTATTACCAAGGCTGGAAAAGTGCCACTACTGGATGTCATCTGGATGGGACTTTCTGGAAGGATGTGTGCTAGCATTGTTGCCATTCACTGATACGCTGATAACATTTATTCGATTTACCGTAATGACACAAAACAACGGTTGGCATTCAGATCACCCTGTTGGTCAGAGAAATGCTCATAAGACAACAAGATAAAGTGGTTCATCAAAGGACATGAAATGCAAACAGTTTTGATCCAATACAAAGCCCTGCATATGATGAGTTACTGTCATAATATACATTAGAATCAGGCCAGGCTTACTGACTGCTGAAATAAACCCATGAAGTTTAACTTAAAGTGATTACAGGATAAGGGATTTTTTTTTTAAGAAACCAGCAGCTCTACTTCCTCAATACAAATTGTTATACCCACTTCAGCACACTGTTGTACTGTTAACTCCACATGCAGCAGGCCAAGTCTGGATGGCATTCCCTTGCTCTTCAATTCCCCACTAACTTTAATCTTATGCTCAGTCAGAGGCCCAGAATACTCCCAAATGAGCTAATTCATTAACGGAGAGAGACCCTATTCATTCTGTTGTAATTTAACTGACCTCCCAGTCCGGCAGGAGCAGAGAAACCGTGTCCTGGGCCTCTGCTCTATTTGTCATGGAATGTTTGTCATGGTATGTAAGATGTGCTGGGCAGAAACAGTGGCCTGTTGCCTAATCTGGCAGGAATTTGTTGACTAAAAGCAAGGGCCTGGCTAACACGCTATCCAGTTGTTCTTTGTAAACAAGACAACAGCACTGGGAAGCTGACAGAGCCTGCTCATACTTTGGTACATCCACACACTTCAACCTGACTCTCCACTTTTCGCTCTTTTCTTTACAGTCACGTCAAAGCTAGACCCTGCTTCACTTCACCTCCACCTTTCTATTCCCTCTTATTCTTATTTTGAATTCTCATATTTCAGTTTTCGTGTGAAAAGCTCATTAAGCTAACTTAGGTTTTTAGTACTTTTACTTCAATTAAAGGATTATACATGTCCTCTGTCGTTTAAAAAAATGTTAACCTCTTGAACTCGAGACTCTCTCAAAGCTCCCTGGATAATGTCAAATGTGCAATGTCATCAAGCTAAAAACGAGGCTGTCTTTGTCTCTGAAAAGCTGACATTTGGAAGTGGGGAGGTTTCTAGCCGTTGGCAAAAACACTGACAATCACTCATCACAAAAATAGTCCCTACACTGGGTAAAAAAAAAAAACTAATTTAAAAGTTGACCAACAACAAGGGCAATTAATTTCCCACATGGTGCGTTGGCATGAACATACAAAACAAAGAGCAGACAGCATTTACAGCATTGGCCCAGACGCAAGTGCGAAGGCGCCAGTGTGAACATTTCCCCTTTCTCTGTTTGCTGAAGTCATCTCAGCCACGGCTCAAAGCATCTACTTATCATCTTCAAAAAGAAGCTCTCTTGCCATTCTTTAGATAATGACATGCAATTAAAGAGACAGCTTGCCACAAAGCTGCCACAGGTATACGGTTAAGTCCACCTCCCTTTGATTAATGGCACCACCTTTGCTTTCTTTTTCTTTTTGTTTGTGGCTGAATTAGCTACCAGGATAAATATATTAGTGTGTACAATTCATGTGCAAACATAAATGAATGACAGAATAAATGAAACCGTCAATCTAATCTATTTCAAACAAACCAAGCTCAACCTGTCAACTAAAGACAAATCTTTATATTTTTACAGCTTAATTAAAATGAAACTAAATTAAAATATCAAACAGCTATTTGGGATTTCGAAATGTGGATGGTTGTTACTATGATACGGAGCAATTACAACCAATATTTTTCCAAAGTTAAAAGGGTAAATTATTACCTTGGTGACAGGCACTTGTCAGGTTAGCTCCTATAGGAATGTGTCTGCTCTTCCAAAGCTCTTAAGCAGAAATTTAGCCTACAGCAAACTTCACATGTAGGCAGTTTCGTAATGATTTGTGAACATACACTGAATCCTGTCAGAGACAGAACAATCTTTATACGCACTATTACGAGGAGATTTGAAGCAACACCTTTGTAGACAGCGCAAATGTTGTTTTATCAGGAATTAGTATTCATTGAAGGATTGAACCGTAACAACGCTTGTTTGTCCTATTCATGCGTATCAGCTTCATGAAGTGTCAGCTTCAGATACAATCACAGTTAGAGCTTTAATTACTTTCATTGTATATTTAAACTGAAGTCATTCGTCTTCATAAAGTCCATAATATATATTTTCTTTGATGTGACTCTGGTCATCTCATCAGTTAATATATATAGTATACTGTATGCAGGATAGCAAATCAAAGCATTTGCCTATCTGTGAGGATAGAAAAACCATAAGGGCTCCGGGACATGCACACTGGGATTGAGAATTCTCGTCATGAATCAAGGGCCACGTGACAGCTTTAAGTGGGGATTTATAGAAATCATTTTAAAACTTGTTTTTTTCCAATCCAAGACTCAGGTAGCCCTGTAATGCTTTTATACAGCAGTCTGTAAATATACTGACACAGGTACACTTTTATTTTATTGGATCTGTAGCCCACGGCATTGGAACATTGACTGAGGTTAAATTGCCAACTTTCAGCTTTAATTTGAGGGCATTTACATTTTGATTAGTGTTGCAAGTGTAGCCTACAGAACCTATGCAATTGGATGTATATATTTTACCATTTATTTCAACAATATGCATTTTATTATACTAATGTATTTATGCTCATGTGATGCCCTGAAACAAACGTTAGTCAGCTTGTCACAGACTGTCCCTGAGCTCATAAACTCCCTCACAGAGCCAGAGATACAAAACATTTAATGAACATGAAAATATAAAATATTAAAGTTGTGTTTAATTGATATTAGCTGACATGCTACCAGTGTTACACCAAACAGAACAGAAGTGAACAAACAGCTGTAGCTGCAGATTATTTGCAGTCAATGAGCCATCGACATCAGCATTCTTAATAGCGTCCCATGTGGGAGTCACCAAGGCCTCGAATGCAGCCCTCTTCAGTTTTTGGTTGTTTAGGTGGCTCGTGGGGCTTAAATCTGAGCTTCAGCAAGTGAAGTACATGCTATAGTTAGACTGAGGTCAGGTGATTGACATGGCCACTCAAAAACATTTCTATGTAAAGACACATAAAAACGTCATGGTTGTTTAGCTGTTAGTTTAGGATACAGCTACAATTCATACACACTTCATCTGATGTGGATCTAAACTCAATTTAAAGCTGCAAGTTGGTATGTTAACCTTAAGGTCATTTTTCATTTCAAGTATGATAACAGAGACTAAACAAAACATAAGTCACTGTCCAAATTCATATGGACTGCAGTAATATCAATGAGACAGACATCCTTGTAAGTCTGGCCTTTAATACTGGATGTACATAAAGTATGTAATAATACTAGATAAGCCAACAAGATTTAAATAGATAGAATATTTTATAAATCCCAAAGGGAAATTGCATAAACAGTCTGTATGTTATGTTGAGCGTGTTTGTAGTTAACAATAGCAACATTCCTTTATTGGAAAACTTTTTTTAATATTCTGTTATTCTTTAAATAGCAACACATTGGTCATCTATTGCCCGTTCTGGATGTCTAACTAGAGAGGAATGCAGATCTGTATCTTTGTTTTGTTTTTTCTGCCCATTCTGGGTCCAGGAGGGACCAGGAAGCAAACATCTTTCATTGCACACTCATGGCTTTCTATGTTTTTAGAAGCTTTGATTTAGTCCGTTAGACTCTTTAGCCTCATGTCTAGCTCTACAACTATTCTCATTGCTTTCCCTGGTGGGTTGAGCTTGCCAATTCCCAGGACAAGTTTGACAGGGACGTCTGGACACAGAGTTGGGAACCAGTGAAACGGCATGGCCCGAGACATCAGCTGTTGCTCCAACTTTATAACGTCCTGCACAGCGCAGAGTTGCTCTTGGCTCTCTGCCCGGGTTCTCTCGTGCTAAGCTTACATTCATGTTTCTCTCTCACAAACAGTTTGCTGGTGCCTCCTCTGGGAATGAGTGGCCCCTTTCTGTGGCAACTGTGGCCCACAGTGGTGCAATACACAAATCTGAGAGCTGAAACTTTAAAGGGTTTCATTTGTACTTCCTTCAAGAGAAGATGGTCTTGCTTAATTGTTTTGAAACCCAGTGCACAACAATATTATGACAGGTCAAATCAAACAGTAAACAAGCCAGCACGCCATGTTTTCAGAAATGTGGTAGATAATATCGTAACCACTTGTATGGAGAGACTCCTACATCTTGTAATATACCACAGGACAACTGCAGAAAAAAGCAGACTCTACAGGGCTGGGGCCAAGGCTAGAAAACTGTACTTTCAAGTCACACACACACACACACACACACACACACACACACACACACACACACACACACACACACACACACACACACACACACACACACACACACACACACACACACACACACACACACACACACACACACACACACACACACACACACACACACACACACACACACACACACACACCTTCAGCTTTCACCGCTTCCTGGGAAAACAATGAGAGGAAGGAAAAGTCAACAAACCAAAAGGCAACTAGAGTGACTAGAACTGTAAAATGGAAAAGACAGGGGTGAGAGGCATTTGTACCGGGGTCAAAGGTAAGCCCCCATGGAACAGACTTCATTAACTTCAGTCATATCCTGAGGAGATCATTAAAACAGCCATAGAAAACATAGCCTACTTCTCCTCACCATCCGCATTCCTGGCGGCCTATGTTGTTGTGACTCATGCAGGAATCCATAAGCATTTCTGCTCTGATATGGAGGATTTTCTGGGGTAACTTGCGAGTTCTGGCCATGCATGGGCCTCTAACGAAGTACATCAGAGGGTGTCAGTGCACCTCCATGCACATAAGAGTTATGCGCTAACCTTATTTCTTTGACGTCATGTAAACGTGAAAGCACGCTTTCATAATCAAGTTATTGAGAGAAATGTTGTTAGCACTGTTTAATTTCTGTTGGAGGAAACCGATTTCTTGGCCATATATATGCTTAACCAGATGTGCATGATAATACTTCTGACATTTCAGGTGACTATCAACGCAGAAGCAGTGTTAAGGGATAGAAGAAAAGACGTTAACTTGTAGCGCTGCACCTTTGTAAATGCGAAGTCGTTCAAACGAAAGTCTGACTAAAATTTAAACTAAAATAAATAAGTCAAATTTATTTTCCACAGGTGAGCATGTTTATATGTGCACAATAACGAAAGACTTAGGGACTCCCAAACAGTCCAAATGTTGCTATCAAAAAAACTTTTCAGGCTACAGCATTTTTATCATCAATAGGATTAAATTATGCCAGCCTTGCTTCACAAACATGGCACTGAGAAGGAGAGAAATCTGATTACCCAGCAGCTGCATATAAACGCAGGTTTTACAGTAACCTGGTTATTGCAGTGCATGTAAACTCCTTTTCCGATCTTTTCCTGTAACCTGATTTCTCCCATTAACCATGTTTCTGGTGTGCATGTACAGTAAATGTAATGACTGTATATCAGGGAAACTGCATTTCCCACGCAATCCCTTTATGAACAGGAGTTGAATCAGCAGGACAGTCAGACATCAGTGCCTGAGAATCCTGCTCTTTTGACATCTCTGCTTTGATGTGGACCCCCTCCCTCTGTCCTCAAGAGTGGGTGGACTGTTGGGGCTTAGAGCGAGAGAGAGGGGTGGAGTGGTGAAGGATGAGAGAGCATGAGGAAGTTACCCATATGTAAGTGGGGGCTTTCCTGGAAGGACATCACTCTCTGTGTGTAACTGTAACTACGGCTGTAGCAGAGCACTGTGCCTTATCATCCTGCACAACGTCCACCTGAAACAATATTTGCACATGAGTGTTCAATTTAACATTTGGGTGACCCCTTCATCGCAGTTACAAAATACGCCGCAGCATGGTAGCTCAGGCCAACCCATAATGCAGCATGTGACTAAAGTGGTGGGGAGCATTTTGGAGCACAGAACAATTATCATGGGAAGAAAATCTATTTCTCAGAAACAATCTGATGAGAGAAATGCAGTCACAATACAAAATGTCATATTCAATCATCATTATATCTTAATTAGCCTGAGAGGCCACAAATCTCTCAAAGTGCTGACACTGTTTATATTAAAGAGCATTCAGAATAAGAGGATGCAAACTGCTTATTTTGCATTTATGTTGTGCAGAGCAGTTTGTGGACTTGAGTTATGCACTGTGCTGGCCCTTTAAAACTCAGATCAAGGACTCATTGGAAGCAGACTCCCTGCTTGCTGGGTCCTCTGTAAATCTCCTAGCCTGTGTTTATAAATCCAAATAGATGAACCGTGGCACACATGTTTGGGGATCGTTTGGATGTTCATCAATTCCAGTTCTTTATCAATTCCCAGTTTCAATTTCAACATGGTAAAAAAAAGGTCCAAAGTTTAGATAAGAAAAATTAAGTGTTTACTTTGACTTTTACCGTTTAATTAAAATATTTATATTCAAAGTATTTTTAACTGAACATTCATAAAGTAAATACATATAATAAAAACGTACATGATCAGTCATCAGGGCCTTAAGGAACCCTCCAGAAAAATACATTTTTCCTTGTTAGTGTACCCTTGCAATGAAACATGAAAGTGCAAAACATGTAATGACTGGTTTGCTATGTGTTACCACATGAAATACTAGAAATACCTCCAAAATTTAAAAGAAAATCCAAAAAGTCTGTCCATGTTTGGGGTCCGTCCGAGCAACAAAGGCAAAATGTTAGAAATTAAGAGCATTCAGTGCATAAAAATAAAGGGTATGTACCAGTGTGTTGTGGCTAGTTATCAGTGGCTCTGCTGGAAGTGCTAGCGCTGGTTGATGACACACTTGTGCTAAGAGACAACAAGACATCCAACACTGAACATTCTTACAGATTGACACTGTGCTGCCTTAAATGTTTGGTCAAATTACAGCTAATTAATTTGTCAAATGCACTTGTGTTGTCATTTTTTTTAATAAAGTGAAGCCAAACTTTTGAATGTTTACTGCGGTTCATCTTCCACTACTGCAGTGGCATTAGCCATGTTTGCTCATATCTAATCAAACCAACACGCTGTTGTGTTGACCCATGACATAGACAGGTCCTATCAGATAGCTATGCCCTTGCAGATGTGTGGCTTTTGTTTGCAAAGGCTAATAAAAGGGTAATTGTGGTTGGAACAGAAATTCAATTTTTTTGATGGGTACCTGGTTCTTGGCATTTTGGATTTGGTTCTAGTTTGGTTTTAGTTACCCAACCATACATGGCACACATGGTGAAAGTGTTGAGGTCTTGTTTCGACTGTCTAATGATAACAGATGGGTAATGCCAAGGCAAAAAGAAGAAAATTATTTGTTGAATAGACTGAAGTTCTAAATTTTAATGTCATAAAAAAAATGTAATACACTAAATTTTCATGATCAAAACTCCTTATAGTCTACAAGTAAACTGTGTTACAGTGCACTTTGTGCTGCTGCCTTAATGCCTTTCCTGACAACACCAGGCAAATTTAGCACACTGCACAACCATGACACCTGTCCACAGGAAAAGCCTCGGAGCTAACAAGAGCACATGACACGGGCTTGTTTCTCTCAAAGTGAAGCATGAGACAGAGAAAAACAACAAGATCTTCTGAAACGTTTCAGTAATTCCTGAAACAAGGCGCTCTGGTCAGGCTGAACACTTAGCATGAGTTCAAGAGAGTGTGTGCCGTCTCCCAGACCAGATTGTGGTAAAGGGGAACAGTCACATGAATGTGATCCGTGCTTAGGCTCAGGCCCTAATTATATGGGAAAAGAGTGTGGTGTGACAGCTATGGCAGGGATTGCGGTTGTGTCCTAAGAGACTGCAGCTGACCCTGCGGAGAAGGAAAAGAGGAGAAAGTGAGAAAACATGAAGTGCAGACATTAGAGGGACATGGAAGAGCAGTGGTTAGAGAGGAGGAGAGAGGTTAGGAGAGGAGAGGAGAAATTAAAGGAGATGAGAACAGAGGAGAAAAGAGGAGAGGGGAGAGGAGAAGAGAAGAGGGGAGGACAGCAGAGCAGAGGGGAGGAGAGGAGAGTGTAAAAATGCAAAAGACAGGAAAGAAAAAGGTGTGTAGGAGTGTGTGTGTGTGTGTGTAATAATGGGGGGGGGGGGGGGGGGGGGGGGGTTAACAGTGGAGTCAGACTGTCCTATGTGTTGCTGCTGAGTAAGGCCGGGGGCTTACAGGAGGGATTTAAAGAGCCACAGCAACACCACAAAGCACCAGGGTGAGGGGGGTTGCCCGGCAGGGGCCAGAGGAGGGAGGGCGAGCGGGGAGAGGGGCAGGCTGGCTGGAGCGGCTACTCTGATCAGGATCCATTTCCAGCCTGGACCTTGGAATTCCTTTGTTCCTGTCACAGGTCTCCGTTTCCCCCTCTCCTTAATCCCAGCCTGCCTCACGCCCAGTAACACAGAGCAGGGCAGGTAACTCTGCCACAGGCATGCCTCTCTATTTACAGACCAGTCCCTCACATAACAGTCACTCATATAAATAGTTATAGCTGTGGTTGCACTGTAAAGAAACAAGGTAGGTTAAGACAGGTTGTCACTACAAAATTACATGTGTGTGTTTTCAGAGAACTGCTTTGATCTGTCACAGTACGAGGCTGAAAGGCTGACATGTATTGATTCTCCTTGCAATGGATGTCCAACACACAAGTAATGGTTTACATGTTTGTGCACTTTGCTCGCTCACATTTTGACTGAGCAGTTTCACCTAATTTGATAACTGGTCTAGCCTGGGGCTGTAGGCCTTCAAAGGGCCAGAGAGGCCAAGCAAAACTAAATCTATGACAGGGCAGAGCAAAAAGTTAACCATCTCCCTTTTAGTCTGTACACATCCTCCGCATTCTTCAATGGGAGGGAGATGGTCATTCGTAAACACATTCTCCAACAGTAAAGCTATCCAGCAACACTTGTGCTTTTCCCTGCAATGGCTGTGGCCAGGCTGCCTTAAGCCCCCTTCATAGGGCTGCCAAGAGGAGTCAGTGGTACACTGTGCAGCACTCGCAAAGCCCTCTCCCACGGCTATTAGTGACCATTCATCTGGGGAGCCTGGGAAAATGCCTCTCCAGCCTGCCGTGGCCATGGGGAAACAGGCTGGCAGGTGTTCCCTCCTCCTAAGCCCTGGCACCTGTGCAGGGAGAGGAAGAGGGACCCAGCTCTGCCATGGGCTAAAAAGGTACCACTAGGTTTTGCCAGGGCTACTTTACCTCTTCTCACTGATAGGAAGACTCTCAAACACAAGGCTAAACTACAGGAAGGCACTCTGCCTCACATGGAGAGATCAATGTGCCTCTATCAATACTAATAGTAGACAAAAGACATCTGGTAATGAGCTTTGGCAGTTTGAAACGGCATGTTAACTAAATCCGTGTAAAATGGGACTTCTCAGTTTACACTCTACACATATACACACAAATACATACACCATTACCAACTACAGAATCGATTTCCCCTTGAGGTGTTAGCCTAAGACCCAGTGAAAATCCAGATAGCATATGAGCCAACAGTGTGAGTAAACAAAATCTAATATAATGTAAAAAGTAAACGCATGCAAGTCCACAGAACAATCTCTGGGACAGCCTATAGAGCAAACAAGCTGTACTCTGCCATATATGAATAGGGTTTCTGTAGAGCAGTGGCATCTACCTGGAGATAACTGTGACACTTTTACTGTCATACAGAATAACCACCAGTTTCCTTGCTCAAATATCATATCAAATGACAAAAATGTGTTCCTCAATGCACAGAGAACCTATTATCCACTCATTTTCAATCTGTAATTACTCTGAGAAATGTGGGTGTGTTCAACACGGTCTACCAGGGAGAATGCGAGAGGCCTCTCCCAAACTCCCCTTTCCCTGGGCTTCTAAAGTCTAGCATGTCCATTCTGCTTGTCCAGAGCCAAGATGTTTGGTGGGAAAAGTTCCCTCTGTTCATCTCTCTAAAAACATAAATAAATCACATCACTATGAGCTAATCATGAAGTCTCAAGTAGCCTGGGTAAAAAAAAATATGAGGGGGCTGGTGGGGACTGACAGTTGGAAATTGGCCTCTGCAGCTGAGATTTGAAGAAATGGCTTGGATTTATGTTGGCAGAAGATATGGGATAAGCTCCTCTCTGACATTTTCACTGGGTGCTATATACACACACATATGCACCCAACAAAGCACACAGCACATACATAAATACAATAACCCATAGAGATAACTCAGACACAAACACTTGCACTGAAGGGTCCAGGAATGTTAAAAGCTGTTGATGGCTCATTTGAAGTGCCAACAGCTGAGGCTGTTACGCTGTCCTTACTGCTGTCTGTTGGCGGAAACCCCTGCGATTTCACACTGGCATCGGCTCAAACACCGCCTCATACAAGACTCACAATCCCCCTCCCATACCATCTCACACATAGCACCACACTCCATCTGCCTATTCTTGGCCCAGACATCAGTACAACCCCGCCCGACACCTTTTCCTATATGCAACTACGTACATATGCACGTTTTCCAGCACATACACACGTCTCACGCCGGGATAGCCAGCTTAATTCTGCTCTCGAATAACATAATGCTGAACACAGATACACACGGATGTAAATAGGTCCTCTGCTGAAACAGATACACGCAGAAAACCAACTTCCACTCCCTACACAGACAGTCTGAAAGTCTTGTGCGGATTAGCAGGTTAGCGTTTGACCTGCCTGCAGAATAGACGACCCCAATACTTAAAACCCGCCCTGAGGTTTGCTGGGCTTCCCTCCCTAAGCCTATAGTCTGTCCTCCCCTTTTATTGGCTCCTGCCTGCCTGCTCACTTCTCACAGTCACAGTCTCCACCTTTACGGTTCTGCTGCCTCCCGCGCATGGGACAATGAAAAGACCAAGAATCTCATTACACTCACTTAAGACCTTTAATAGGACTAGAGCACATGAACTGTGCAGGCCTGTTTGAGGCACTGTACCTTTTCATGTTCTGAGAAGGGAAAATTCTCCGATATGGTATGGAGTCATGTTCCACTGGTTACATTCTTCTTGGCAAAGCTGCAAGGGGCTTAATCATTTTTACATGCATATTTCACTGCTGAAATACTGATAGTCCCCTTGTTCACACAGTGGAGAAAGTGCATGCGCACAAGTGTGTGTGTGGAGCCTCAGTCTGTGATCTCCATCATTAGAGATGTCTGTCTCTCCTCAGTCTGTCATGGGGAATATGAGTCAGGCTCTTCAGTAACCTTACACTGTCAGCCTGTTCACACCTAGCCCAGGGGGAGGATACAGTATATCTCTCCAACACACTGTCGCTCCTTCTGATTCTCACTGGTTCTGACGTGTGCATGAGCGCCTGTGTGCTCCCATGCACGCACACATGTGTGCAAATCCACATTAACTAGTACACCTACCCATATTTACAGCCTGGATACCGACAGAATGCCAAACGGTCAATAAAATATACACATGCACCTTTGCAAAAAAGCAAATGCACACACAGATGCACGCACACAAATGAATATACCGTTTTAGTGGGGGAGAAGACTAAAGTAGTGGGGAGTAGCGTGAGAGGCAGAGCTGCAGCCACAGGACAAACTTTATGGGGCCGACTGCCCTGTAATCCCACTCTCACAGTCAGGCCTGCCCTGCTGAGTGAGCCCAGTTTAACTGCTACCTGTGACAAACCTGTCTGCCTTACAACACGCAGCTGGGGGTTCCTCTGAAGCTAAGCTTACGGTGCTTCAAAGGCATGTGCGTGGGTGGCTGGGGGAATGTGTTCCCATTGAATAAACAGGGATGAATTGAATTGGCTTACTCACACTGACACATTTTTGATTTCTCACTCTTGTATGTGGACTGTATATGTGTCAAGGCAACTGTTTTTGATGTCATCCTGCTAACTGCACGTACAGATAAACACAGGTGTGGGTAACAAACATTAAGTTATATTAATGGTCTAAGACGTGCCAAGTTAAACACTGCTACACAATATAAAGACTCCTATCAGCTCTTGCCTCCACAGGTCACACCCTGGGCGTAGAGAGCCACCGTGTCCCAACTAGTTCTGTTGTCTTTCCACCCACACTCGCCCAAAAAAGGTAGCCATGAAATATTTTTCTGAACGTTTTGCAACTCCATTCCCACCTCAATGGCCCACCTCCATGTGCAGAACCATATCTCTGCAAAGAGGTCCAAGTGAATAAATAATGGTTTTGAGTTCATAGCCAAAATAAACCCTCTCACTTATTCAAGAGTTGATGATAGACACACCTAAGACAAGGAAAGGGAAGACAAAGATGACTACATTCCAGAGGAGTGAGCAACAGTGAAATCAAAACAATAAAAATAGGACTTGTACTCCTTAACTTAAAACGATGTTATGCACTGTAATGGATTGTATAGCAATAAAGGATATATCTTAAACACAGGCTATTTGGCTTTTGTTCAGAGTAATGAGGGTCACAGGATGGTGTGTTACCTCTCGCAATAAAGGCTGAAGCAGGTGCCAGCTCCTTTTTCTGTTTGGGCAGTCTTCTATTGTGGAGGGACTCTTTGTACTGCTTAACCCTTTGGTCCACGGCATCTCGAACCAGAGCTGTGACGTCCTATAAACAGCATGAATATAATTCAGTATGGCAACATGTTGTTGAGCAACTGGGGCAAAGTAGGTTGTGATTGCACTTTCAAAGTAAAGATTAGGGCACAGTCAAACAACAGGACAGTAAGGGTATGCAGTGGAAGGCCAACAAGGCAACTCCGCAGGTGGTTAGGTGAAGAGATGGGAACAGTAAACAGTCTGCAACAATGAAAACCCCCAGGAAGAAAAGACAGAAGGCTCAAAGTCATTTTAGATTCCACGCTGTTGCTTTCTTTTTGAGGGGCCCCCAGCAGAACAGAAGCCATATATTCACTCGCACACTTATTCACACGCACGCCCTTCTTCTCGTTGTGTCTGTACCTCGATGTGGTTCGTAGTAAACCAGCTGGTGTCCTCTTGGCCGCCCAGGGGCAGAACGTGGAGATCCACCAGCACAGCAAAGTTCCCACACTGTAACACAAAGAGGAAGGACAGCCACAGGTTGCTGAGGGGCATTGAGCTCACAGACAACAAAGGAAATCAGAGTGTGGGTGATTGACAGCGAGACAAACCACAACGACCCCCTATGTCCTCAAACATCACCCCAGGCCTCTCTCCAGCAGTCCCCTCCCTCCTGTTCCTCTGTCTAGCCATCTCACCACCAATCTCCTCACAAAAAAACTAGGGTCCTGTCGGTCTCCTCATATTTCCCCTCTCACAGCGTAAAAAGTATTTTCCTGTTCTATAAGTTTTGCTATACAGTCACTGTCTCAGGTCACAATAGGCTGCACACAAAGCCTGAAGATGTACCATATAAATGAGGATTATCCTAAATTGTAGCTAAGTGGTGATAAAACGCCACAGATCTACCCTAAAGCGCTCCGTGTTTCTGCACTTTTGAGTGCTGTAGAAAGCTAAGTACAGGCCTGCAGAGTGGATTCCTGAGTCAATACGTCATTGTGTCAATGACAATAAGCTACAAGGGACAGGGAGGCCAGAAACGCCGTGGCTGGTTAAGTTGCTGTTACATCTTTCTCAAGCCAGCCTGATTATGGTTTACACATGAGTGCAAAAGCTGCCCACTGCAGAGAGCGAATGGATGTGGGTCTCGTGTGAACTTCGCCTCTCCCTGGACGACGAAGTAATGGAAGGACTGAGACCACCCACAATATGACAAAGAGGAGCAACAAGTACTGCCCTAAAATCCAAAGTGATGATGATGCATCAGAAGGCATTGAACTGAACAGGGCAGCAAAAATACACATAAAGAGTCACATAAAGACAAAACCAGGCACAGAGTTCAGAACTGGAAACGACTGTGTACAGAAGAGGTTATTCATTTAGTAAAAGGGAATACTTGTGCACACTAAAAGCTTTGTTTTGAGCCAGGCTTTTCCCCTGGGCTGAAGAATCACAGACAGGATGACTAAACTCTACAACCCAGACTTGAGGGGTGTTCCTACGGCCTTGCTCTCAGGATGATGCGAGAGAATGAATTAACAGGGTGTGTAGGGGAAGGCCCCTGCCACTTAAGGTCCTAGTTCTGGACACAAGCCTACACTCAAACTCCAAACTCTCTCCAGCTGTCCCCTCCTCTTCTTTAAAATGAACTGGGTTAGCTCCTTCCTCAAGGAGGTAAAGTGAGACTTCCATTCACAGTAAAAAAGTGAAGTAAGACTCTTGTCAATTGACATTAAAAGACTAAATAATGGAAATTCGGTTCTTAGCAAATCAAAGTGCTTATATTTTTCATATTTTTTTCCTCATGAGCATTTTTTTCTTTTTGTTGTCTCTCTGTAGAAGCTGCTTCCTTACCTCTGCTTGCAAGTCAACTAGAGGAGAGGGCGCCCCCATATGACTGAAAGGTGAATTTTTCTGGTAGTGCTTAATATCAACTGTGCTTTGCACTGTGCTTCTGCAGAGAGTGAAGTTCTTAAGCCCTAAAGTGCACCAACCTGCACTGAAGTATGTGTCATCATTAGTATTACCAAAACGAATATAAAATTAATGCAGTTCTAAGTTTCTTATAAAGGCAGCTCATTAATCTGTGATCCTCTGACCTCGAACATGACAGAGTACCAAAATCCAAACACCAAAGATGTGAAGGCCGCAAATGGAAAATTGTGAAATACTAAATAGTCTGTGCGCAAACATGGTACTCTGCAAAGATACACAAAAGTTGTTAAACAAAAACATGCTTTCACAAAGACAAGAATACCGCAGACCAGAACAGAGCCACCTTTATGCGCTGGCTCCTCTTGTATAAAACGTGTGCATGTTTCCTGTCAGTATGAGCTTTTCCCTACAGATCAGTATTCTCTCCATCTCCTGGCCTTTGTCTCACGGCGGTCCACGGATGACTGGTGGCCTCAGCTGACTGCTTCCAACAATTACCAGTGCGTGGGAAAGCCTGGCAACCGAGGGTCAGACCTTGTCAATCAAAACAGAGGGACGGACAAGTGGCTGAGTCCCACAGTGGTTTCTTGGGCTGGACTTGACATACGCTGGACTGGTTTTAGTAGCCTGCCTTCAGTTTCTGCCTTTTTCAGAGCTAAGAATGGCTTCGCAGATGAGTGTAGAAACTCGGCCATTACATGCAAGTTACCAGTTTAGCAGATATAATGGCTCTGCAATAAATCACGGGAATTTGTTTTGCATTTTGTTCACACTGTGTCAGCTTTATATATTGCATTGTATTAAAAGGGTGTTTCTAATGTTCTGTCCCCCTCATGCATGTAATCCTGACAGGGAGCACAAGATCAGTCTTCTAAGGTGCATGGCTTAAAATGACTTAATTTGATCAATATCTTGGAATGAAGAGGGGAGCACAGGGTTTAGAGTGCAGTCCTTATGGAGAGGCACAGCAGGGTGAATCCCCTAAAGTGGTTTCTGAGCTTCTGATTGAGTCTGTGTTTTGGGCTGAAAGCCAGACATCTAGCAAGCCTTAGACTAACTTCCTTTTATCACATTAGAGCAGCAGACAAGGCTCGACTGAGAACTGGACATTAATGATAAACATTGGTCTGCCCCTCACACAAAAACAGCATGTGATTCGTGGGGCTTCTCAGAAATGGGGGATGTCAGGAATGCAAACTAATGCAATCACACTAATGAGAAAACAATTAATTTGCCCAGCGAAACTTGAGGTTTAGCGGAGGGCGAACCATTCCCCCTAAAGTGTACATTTTTGAGTCCGGGCTACAATATTTAGGTGCAGCACCAGAGCTATTACAAAGGATATTTGTGTTGAGTGTGGCAGGTAGTGTCAGACTAGATGAGGAAGGACAAAAAAGGGAACAGAATCTAATTTTACACAAAGGATCTGACTACAATCACATCATGTGGTCTAAATTTGTGAAGTCGGAGCACAAAGAGTGACCAGTGGATCTCAAAGGTGAACTCTGCTATGAACTATGACCTCAATGTCCTCCCTCCTGCCCCCAAAAGCCCGGCTACAGTCCCTCTTTAGTGAGACCTCTGCTAGTAGCATAAGACTTTGTGGATGCCCTCGTACCGACCGGAGACCTTGTCCTCTATTATTTTCCCAATCAATCTAGAAGACCCTTAAAAAACAGCCCTCTCAGCAAATACTACCACATGTCTTTCTCTATTACACCATCTCTACTGCATCATAAACAAGAAGCCCTAAAGAATTTTATTAACTTTGCATATTCATTTATCAACTTCATGTACTTTGCTTTGACACATTTAAGGCGATACGGAGCAACAGTTGTCGTTGCTGGAAAGAAAGGTTTGATAAATGGCCAAGTTCTAGAGGAAGTTACTCTTTTCATACAGGCTAAAGTGGGCCAGCACTGCTTTGTTCTGTCTTGCACAGGCTTTTTAGAGTTATGAACAGAGGCTGAAGGCTGAATGAGAAGCGGCAAGGAGTGCTACTTAATACCAAATCCTTTATCGTGCCATCTTTTGTGTGCTGTCACACAGTGAATGAATAGGACTCTTCCTGCAGGCTAAGCTCAACTTATTCTATCCTAATTCTTCCCACTTGCAATCTGATAACCTACAGGAAATAAAGGGTTCGGCAAAGACAAAAACATTATAAATATTTGAGACATAAGCTGCCTAACATCCAGAGCACAACATGAGACAATGCCGTCATACTTTCTGTCTGTAAACAAACAAATCCTGCTTCAAACCCACTGACGGCTCCTTTCCCTTTTCTGGTCTTCGGTGCTCTGGTCTATATCACTCTCAGTTCGCAAAACACTCTCTACCTTCCCTTATCTCTCTCCCAGACCCGGCTCTCCATCCTCCCGCCTGTGCTGCTCCAATTTGGGCACAGGGCCCAAACTCTATGAGCAGCTTCACTCGCCTCCCCACCTCGCTGCCCTTTGCCATTGCTATCGCGCCGTATAAGAACCAGACCTTCTCGGACTGCACTTAGCTCAGAGGCTAACACTAACCAGCCACAGATGTTTACATTGGGAGAGAAGGGGCAGCAGATGCGGTCTCACTCAATAAAACTTGCATCTCTCTCATTCTCCCTTTGTCTCTCTCTTTTTAAAACTTTCTCCCTCACTTTCGGCAGTCTGCAAGAAACCCAGGGGAGCTCTTTAGATCTGTGGGTGTGACAGCTTTGCTCTCAGGCTTTATTTGCCTCATTCTCAGCTCTTTCTCTGCTGTGAGTTACCTGGGTTTCCCCTTAAGAAAAAAAAAGAGAAAATCCTTTATTCCAACTTTTCAAACTGTCAGATACTTAGCGGTGACGCTTGATTATTACTGAGGTGAATGTCATTTACAAATAGTGCGTTGAAGTGTTTTTTGTGCAAAGCTCCCTACATTCAGGTGAATGTTAGCACACCTGAGTCCTCTATTTGATGATAAAAAGAGACACAACCCAGCAGTGGAATTCCAGCAGCAAGAACAGACAGGAATATCTCCAGGTAACACTAAGCAAACAAAACTCAGGTACACATCCTTGAGAAATTGGTAAATAGACAGAAATAGCAGGCTGAGAAATGTTTGGCTACATTAAGAAATTTTAATTCTGTTTGACAATATAGATAAATGCGTTTTTTTCTTAAACCAATGTTAAAAACCCTTCTTTTTTCAGAGATTCCCCAAGTTGGAAAGTGTCAAAATGTTTCTAATCAGGCTACAATGACTTTGCACAGAGGTATGATGTGTGGTCTGATATGAGCTCATCTACAGAATGACAACAACATTAAACAGCGCATAAACCTCTGACATTAAACTGCTCTGTGGTACCTCAAACTTTTTATTCTTAAAAAACACTTTGGTCTGTGTATCAACCTACTACATTAGACGGTTAGAAGTCAGCAGTGCATATTGCTAATAGAAGGCAGATTGTGGGGCTCTGGAGCAGTAATGTCCTGGCAGACAGCAAGCGCTTCAGTGCATCAGTGTTTTAGCCTGCAGGCCCTTTTCGGGAGGTCTGAGAAGTGGCAGGTCACTATATAGACTAAGCCTATTAAAGAAGGAGCATACCAGCACCTCCTGCAGCTCCACAGACCAGGGAGGGAGCCGCTTTGAAAACATTTGAGGAGAAAGGATCGTAAAACACAGCATACTAAACATGTGAATCCAAGAACATAAATCATAATTACTTCAATAATCCTTGCACTGTGCAACCGGCAAACACCGTTTGCAACATGTCTTTATGAAAACAATGATTCATTCATTAAAAAACATGGCTGTAGTGGTGTTTGTTTTGCGAAAGAGGAGCCCAGTGCAGCGCCTTGAATGCTATTGTTTGACCTGATCCCTTCTAGCATACTTGTTTGTGGTTAGTTGGTTAAGCATGGTAGAGGCTCTGTGCATTTTCTCAGGCAGAGTAACACAACAGTATCATTATGTGCCCAGTGGGAAGGAACCTTTCGTGAACCTCCAGGGTTTTACTCTCCCACAACCAGCTGGGGGGGGGGGGGGGGGGGGGGGGGGGGGGGGGTGGCCTGTATGCAGGCATGCATATGAAACAAATAAAGGGAGCCAATGCAATATCTGGTCAACTAGGCACACATGGCATTATGGAGGATGTGAGAGATCAGTGAAAATGTCTGAAGCCCTCGTTCAAAACTCTCAATAAATGAAACATCAACAAAAGAGAGATCAGCGGCTTTCCCTGCACTTAACAAAAACATATGATGTGCATTATTCCTGACAGAGCATCAGACTGAGGATGAACAGCTTGGCTTTTTAATAGAATGAGTTTCCTCTGTCCTGTATTGCTGCGTCCATTAACAAACAGCTCTCAGGGAGGCAGTCCATTTTGAGATTTGCAAAAGGTGACCAAGAAGTTGTTCTGAAGGATGAGCAATAACATCAGACAGTTGAAATATGTATCTTTACTTCCCTCTAGTGGTCACAGAATTTACTGGTGAAGGGTAAACTCATTAAAAAGGCAACATAAAAGAGATTGCAAAACAATATTAATACTGTGTTCAATCTATAAATGTCAGAAAAGCTAAATATATGCCTGTGTTCCTTTGTTAATCTTAGGAACAATAGCTTTTCACTGCTGAAAAAGAGCTTTTCAGTGGTTTAACATAGACTATAATAACATAAGTTAGTGTCTGTAGCAGGTTCCACTGTTTGGGAATGACGCAAATATAGTCATTTTATCATGAAAGCTGACAATAAAAGCTGAAAGGCTCTAATCAAAAGCAGATTTGATTAGTACCTTGTGTGTACTTTATGTGGGAAAAAATGTTGCTTTCTCGACGAAATGACAGTAGGAATGACGCTTTGTGGTCAGAGAAGCATCCAAAAGCTTCTTTGCTTAAAAAACAATAGATTTTCCAACATCTAAAAAATTTTCACAAGAGACTTAAGAATATGATTGTGTCCAGATGACGACCTTTTACTTTTGGTCACCAGTTTTTTTCACGATTAGACTTTAGATCTTACTTTGTTAAAAGTGTTTATGCCGAACTGTACAGACACAATATTCCAATGAATAAGTTTAAACTTTTACTTTACCAGGTAACATAAATAGCCTAGTTAGAAATGTTTGCTTTTCTGGTGACAGCTTCGATCAAATATAACTGTGAGCAAATTCTAAAATGAAATTCAAAAATCCTAAAGCCACATCTGTTATATTTCAATTTCATGTATATAACATTTCAAGTACTGAGTGTATATATCAATACACATGTATATACTTTGTGTATATTATTGTTTCAAATGAATATGTAATTCTAACCTTACCATAGACATATCCACCTGACTTGCCCTAATGTACAGTGTATTATAGCATATTAACATAATTGAACAGTGTATACTCAGCACATAATGTATTATAGTTATACTTATGGTTATATTTATATCTCTAGTCCTTGTTCTATTTTATATATGGGTTAGTCTATTTGGTTATTGTACATCATTTAGCCTTTAAATGTGTTTGTTTCTTTTACCGACCTCATGTTTTTTTATTTTGATTTAGGTCAAGTGGCTGCTGTGACACAAAGTACTCATTGTGAACTCAATAGTTATAGGCTACAGAAATGCATAAAAGATAAATGTTGAGTTAAACATAAACACTAAGTGTAATGTCTCTCTTGAAATTTAAAGATTTCTCTATAAGTATTTACGCTTTTATGCGTGTCCCCTATGTATGTTATGTATGTATTGTATTTTCAGTCTTCATTCAAATGGAGGGTTCACAAAACGATGATCCAGCCTTTTAAAATAGTTTAGTTTTTTCAGGAGTTGCTACACCCAAATGTTGAACCCCTTAATATAAAAACAACAATATTTAATATAACATATTATATACAGTATATGACATTAATACAGAAGTACACTAAAAGGGTCTGTGTATACTGTTGATATCATTTTCACTTACCTTAATGACAAATTTGAGAGGAGCCATTGTATTGAACACAGCAATCAGTCAGTATCACCTGAAACAAGTGTATTGTCATGCATTACAACATACACTGGATGTATACTATTATTACATATGTTTGGGTATAGTCTATGTATTACACACAGTAGCCCAATAGGCTAACAAAACGCTCCAGTGATCATGCATTGTGGACAACATGTAAAACTGGCACGCTATAATTTAACCACCTTCCTTAGAAAAGAATACTAACTAGACACTTCTTGAGTGTCTATGATGAGCCAGCTAACGTTAGTAAGTTATTATGATCCCTGGTTTCTTAGATAGAAATGTAGTAGACTTCTAAACTTTAAAACACGACTTCTGACGGTGTAATACTTAAAAGCTCACCAGATGAATAATGACCGCTAAAAACACCATTGCTACAACGTTAAACTGTCATTAGCAAATGACACATAACGCTACACATATGTAATAACCATATGTGTTTGGTACAACGCTGTGTAACAACATTAACATTAAAAGTTCATACCGCCAACAGTTTTGAATGTTTGTCAAACGACGACTGGGATGCGGAAGTTGACGTCACACTTCATTTGTAGTCCTATTTGTAGTCCTGCAACAGCGAAGCCAGCGGCAGTGGGAGCTATTCGGCGAATTTCTTTTGGCTAAATATTCTTCGGAAATACTGAGTAAGGGAGGGAAAGCTAATATCCATGTTATGAAGCGGGCTGGCTATGGGTTTTTAAGTTGACAGCAATCATTTCTAAAGCCTTTTTTTTTTTTTTTCGTCGAATAGGACTACGCTACCATGGAAACGAGTGGTGTATTTTAAAAAGCCTGTATTAATATCGAAATTATATGTTGTCGAACTGTATCCAAATATTTTTTTTATGTACCGTACAGCAGTCACTATCACCTGAAATCAACTTCGTTTGCTTTTTTATTCTGCTACGACAAAGAGGTCACCCAAAATTAATTTAATTATGTTCAGGCAATGCGATCAGCTTCTGAAGTGACAGGCAACGGTGCCCAACAACATTGAATTTCGTTCAACAGTTGCACATGACATTTCTGACTCGTCTTACCTTCACTACGCAAAGTAAACTTACTGTCTGAGCGACTTCAATAAGGAAAGGCTGTCAACAATGGTCCTAAGGTGAAACAACAGCTGAAGCGATGTCTCGAGTCGTAAAGAAAGCTCCGTCTCTTTGCACGGATCTACCACTGGACAACACTGATATTTGTAACAAGCTTCAGATTCTGGAGCAGCTTCTGAGATCTTGTTTTGGTCCCACAGGTAGACTGAAACAAGTTCATAACAACATAGGAGGGCACGTTGTAACCACCTCATCTTCCTCAGTGCTGCTACCAGCCATTTCTTCGCCTCAACCTTTTATTAATCTGATAATAACTTCCATCCGCAACCACGTTTCTCGTTTTAGTGACTGTGGTTTGTTTGCTGCTATTCTTTGTTTGGCTCTCATTGAACAAGCAAAGCAAACTGGTGTCAGTGGAAATGTGGCTATCAGACTGAACAAGCACTTTCTGGGTTTGTGCACCAGTTACCTTCATCAGGAAGACTGTGGGTGTAAAGTGAAGCTCGACTTCTGCAGCAGCCACAACTTGATTACATTAGCTCACAGTGTCATCTCCAGCAAACCAGCCAGTGTGCTTACAGAGCCAGAGGCACTTCACATCAGCAAGTTGGCAGTGCAAGCTTTTTTACTGACTGTTCCTTGTAACAGCCCAGGCATTGTCAGTCTTGGCAGGATAGTGACTGTGTCAGTTGAAGGCCAGTGTGTGCTGGACTCTGCAGTGTTTCCAGGCTTACTGGTGGAGTTACCTGATGTCTTTGGCACCTTCAAGGTGGAGAATCTGTCTTCTAATCCACTGCGTATGGTATTGTTTACTGTATCTCTTGCTGGGGATCTTTCTGAACTAGGAAATGGGACAATTGAGGTGCACTGTGGTGCAGACACAGACTCTCAAATCCTGGACCAGCTCCTAGAGATTGGCAAACAGGTGGTTAAAGATGAAGTGAAGCTCTTTATGTGCCAGAAGGTCATCCACCCAGTCCTGCAGCAATTTCTGAGGAGTCACGGTATCACAGTGATTGAGAGACTGGGCATCACTCTCATGGAGCCACTTACTCAGCTGACAGGTAGGCCTTTAAATGTAGACAGGGAGCCTTTATCAGATTTAAACTCACAGAACTTAATTTTAAACAAGATTTATTTGTAGGAACATTAGTGTAAAATGATGCACAACATATCTCAGTATGTGTGTGTCATGCACAGTAGCTCCAGCAAAACATATATATGTATATAATGTTATATGTAGGGCTGAAAATAACATTTTTTTCATTATTGATTAATCATCCCATTATCTTCTCAATTAACTCTTGTCTATAAATGTAGAAAAATACAGAAAAATTGACATTATTATTTCCCACAGCTCAACATGATATTCAAAGAGCTTGTTTTATTCCACCACATGTCTAAATAGGAAACTTATTCAGTTTATTATTGTAAATGACAGAGAAAAGCATCAATTCCTACATTAAAGAAGCTGTATCCCGTGCTGTAAAATCCTGTTTCATCTCTGTCTACTTTAACAACTAGGTGCTCAACCTGTGGCTACATTACATACCACAATCCCACTCAAGGCCTATGGAAATGTGAGGGGTCTCAGTTTTAGGCAGTTTGGATCCAAGACAATGCTGCATTTACTCCCTCCTGGGGAGTCAGTGATCTGCACCATGGTCCTCTGCCACAGGAATGAGACGATGTTAAGTGAGTTGAAGGTAAGATAAAGTGTCGAACTGTCGGAACTGTACTGTTGGCTTCAACAGAAACATCCGTTAATAGAAGGCAGATGTGACCCATGGACTTATGTGCTCATTTCTGTTTGTGCTTTTTTCTGTAAAAGGTGGTGTGCCAGAAGACAGAACATGTGTTACGGCTCACCCTGAGGGAACCATCTGCGCTACTTGGAGGTGGGTGCACCGAGACCCACCTAGCTGCTTACATCAAACACAAGGTGAGATCCAATATTAAGTCTTGAACCAGTGAGCTGTACAAAACATTTGGTAAATTTCACATATTTTAAGGAGAGCTTGTCTTACTCATGTTATATTTCATCCTAGAGCATGAATGATATCATTGAGACAGCGTCAGTGTTGGGGTGCTCACAGACAGAGTACCTGCTCAGCATGAAGGCATTTTGCCGCTCTCTGGAGTCTGTAGCCACAGCGCTGGAGCATGACGGTGGGAATTCTCTTATTGGTCTGACATATGCTCACCACTGGACTCTCCCTGCGGATGCGATACAAGAACACATGGAAGATAGCTTGGTCCGTTGTGGCTGTGGACTGGTGGAAAGTAGTCCAAATATGAAGTGGAGTTATTTGAATACTAAATATCCAGAGTTCTCACCTGCACCTTTGTCTAGAGACACGGCCGTGCTGCCGCGTGTGCTGGACTCCTTCACAGCTAAGCTCAATGCATTGCAGGTTGCTGTAGAAACTGCTAATATTGCTCTTGATATACGATATATAATTCAAGATATGAACTAGCTGGTTTGTGATGATCATCTTGAAAGTATTTTGTTTAATCATTGTATCATATTTGTTCATATTTTCCTTATATAAAATCACCCTTTTTCTTAATTTTGCGGCCTACTGGCTACAATCTACGAGCCTTGTTCTCAGCTCAAATATGGTATATGTGTTTACTCTTAGTTTGATGTTTGAGTTTGCAGGAAGCAACCTTTTATCCACTGTCCAACATTTAGAATTGAACTATCTCAGCAACAGTTCCAATAAAACTTTAGTTTATATGATCTACAGTGAGAAGTGTTTGTAAGAATAAAGACATTTCACACATCAAAATAATTCTGCTCATTTATCAGACAAATTGGCATCTGTTGTAATTGCCTTTGGTCAACACTAGGAGGAGCTGCAAGGATGCTAAAGATTTGGGTTTGTTTTTTGTTTTTGTTTGTTTCTTTGTTTGTTTTTACCAGCATAGTACTAGCAAAACAATAAAAAAAACAACTACTAGCTCTTGGCTTGTGGTCATTTTCCACTCTTTTTTATGACACTGTGTTACATCCAAAATGTTACCAGCCTAAACCTGCTGAATGGGAAGATACACTCACTCCTGAGAGCTGTATAATACAGACTTACCTCAGGCAATTGGATGTTCCTCTGCCATCTCATGAGATAGGACAATGAGCCCAGATTATGACAAATGAATGTTTATTTATTTTCACAAGATCTCTTCCAATCAGAAACTGTTTATTCCATAGTTTCAACTATTAATGTCTTTTTGTTTCATTTGAAGCAGTGTGTACAGAAAGAGTTGAACAGAGTTTGGTATAATGTTTAACGCTGAAATGTACCAGAAGTTAGGTAAGCATTCCTAGTTAACATTAAATTATGTGTTGAACTATATTTAGGTCCTGCAGTGGGTATCAGGCTTTGTTATTATAAATGTACTTAGCCCTCTGACAGGCTACTTCATCGTCTACCCTGACCTAATTTACCTTTAAGTGGCCTCTGATCCTACTCTCCCTAAACAAAGAGCAGATACTTGGCAGCTTGTGTATCTACACTGCACCTGCTTAAGCTAACCAACAATGGCTGGCTCAAGTGTTAGTTTCATCTGAATGCCACTCAGTTGTCTAGTCATCATCACCCCCCCAACCCCCGGTGTGAGACATTTTTCCATGCATGAATCATGTACTTTGACCTGTCTTACCAAAGAAAAATGAGCATGGTTTCAATATGAAGTTGTGTGTGAGTGTAAGAGTGCAGGAAAGTCTACATAGTAATGACGATCAAAATCAAAACAGATTCTTGTGCAGTAAAATGAGTGGTATCTATTAAAAAAATACAACAATAAGAGTGTCAAAACTGCATTGTCTTGTGCTGTTAGGTCCACAGGGAACTCAGTTGTTGTCTTCCCTTATGAGATGATAGCAATTCCTTTTCTTAAAAGATGAATGGAATCAAAGCCTTTCGTAACTTGGGGTAGTCCTTGAAGTTCTCCTGGTAAAACCTGTAACATTGGAGCAAAGGTTAAAAGCTGTCAATCAGAAAGGACATATGGCTATGTCTGTGAGTGTATTGCTTATTTATGCTTATTCTTAAATATCAAAGGCACCTGTGATGGTAATAGGCTCTTGGTCCAATGAAACAGAGGCTAAACACAGCAAATGAGAGTGTCGGAAGGGCCCAAGTGGCTACTGCATAGCCAAACCACTCCACAATCTCTCCTAAGTAGTTGGCACCAGACACATATTCAAAAAGACCTCCTGCAGGAGATTAAAAAGACCACAGGTCATCACAATCAGGATAGATTTGAGTTAATCAATGTGCAATCTTTGTTTCTTACCTGTAGGAATCTTGTAAATGACTTCTCCTGGTTTCCTCAGGTTACGCAGAATATAGTCACTGTGTATATTAATGGCCATTCCGACGTAAAACAGCACTAAACCTAGACGAAAGTCTTAATTGTGTATTACTGACTTCTCAAGAGACACAATGCATGAAGCCTTTCATCTATAAAAAATTCAAGAATTAATATTACACCTACCAGTTTTATAGCGATAGTCAGCTGACCAGTCATCATCAAACTGAGCACAGTGCAGCAGGTAGTGTCCCTGCAGGAAACCATTCAAAGAGCAGAAGAGACCTGCTGCCACCATCACACTCAGCGGGAAAGGCTTTCCTCTGGTCCGTAGCGAATAGACAAATGTCCTGTGGTTGGTAAAGAAATAGTATATACAGCAGGTAAAAAGATGAAAGGATCTACACTGCTACATGCAAAAACGGTTGTATAATCAGGTGGAAAAAGGTGCCATTAAGCCCTCTTCTTCATGGGAGGTTCTCAGCATTCCTCAAAGAGCTTTATCCTCCAGATTATAACAGCATGAGATCTCCTTTTCAAAACTTGTTTCACTCCATCTAAAAATGTATTCGTAATATTCATCTTGCACAAAGTGACTGAATACATGCATCTAGTACAGTACAATGTAAAGGTACAATGATAGAATATGCTTTTTAATAAGATGGTAATACCACATTTTTATTACCAGCAGGAGGCAAACATTATTATGGGAGTTTAGGTTTAGTGTTTGTCAAATTTGCTCTATTATTGCAACATGATCCATGCTGAACACAGAAAGTCATAGAGTTCTCCTATAAGCACTCATTTTCTGTTCATACTGCAGGTATAATTGAAAGACTAACATGTTTAAGACAAAATAAATATGAGGAAATACTACTAACTGTATCAAATCAGTGGCAAATAACAGAGATTAAAATGAGTCATAGTTAAAATGCATCTGAAAATAGTCCTGCAGACAGTTATACAAGTCTATTTTGAATGAATGGGAGTGTGTTCGCCTACCTCCAAAGATAATGATCACTGCTGCACATCAAATAGTAAATCTTCACAATTCCCTTCACAGACACATCAAATGGCCACCACCAGCATCTGCCTCTGCTTTTACCTTTGAAAGTAGTGCATGGAAAAGGTCCCAAGTAGCAGTGTCTTTCCCATGCTGGAGGGTCTGTACGAAGTGAGTGTCAGAAGCAGGGGGATGAAGAAAGCCGGCATCTCCTGGAGGAACCAGGCTAGTCTGGCTGGGACCATCCTAGTTGGAGGAGAGAGTTTCATGTGGCGCCCGTAGGAAGTCTGGGTTTTCCTGTGATGGACCAGATGCACCAGTCCTGTCAGGATGAACCCACAGCTGAGATAGTTGATCAGGGTCCCATAGCAGTGCATCTCGAAGCAGTATTGGTGAGCGTTGCTATAATCTGAGCCTCTAATCTAAAGTGTGTGTGTAAAGATAAATGGATGTAAACAGCAACTCTGACTCCTCCCAAAGGCAAAGAGGGATGTGTGTCTGCCAGCTGAAACACGAGTGTGTTCCTTTTTTCACAGCGTGGGTACAAACATTGCTAGAGGTGAGGTTATGATTATCCTTTTCCATCTTGGAAAGCACTGACATTAAAATGCTGAATTTCCCATAGCTACAACAGAATTGCACAAATTATTATAATCACCATGCAAGTCAGCTGCTAGAAATCTGTTTTGGTATGAAATCAACCAAAGTCCTTTGCTGACAACTTCCTCTGCCTGTCCATCCTGTTTACAGACACACAGCAACATCTGCACCAATCTGAAATGATGTCGCTCTGTTTATATTTAGAAGATTTTACCCAAGTGCGTGAGTAAATATGCTACTGACCAGTTCTATTTATATGAAGCTTTGCCATTCCTAACCATTGGAATAAGTGTGAAGTTTAGCAATGAGGTGCTTAAACAGAAGGACTGACTAAACCAAAACTTCACAGTGATGTCAGTCCAGATTCAGCTATAAATGCTGAATCATTGAGGAAACATGTCCACATGTTCTATACAGCCACTAGAAATTGCATTTTGCAGTGTTTCAAAGGAGTTTGTACACCTCCTTGTTTGTTTTTTCAAAGGTCAAACCAATTTTGTATTTTTAGTACACACAGCACAGTATGAATACTAAGAAAGTTAAAATGATCTTTAACATCCAGCCAAACAGTGCCAGTCTAAAGCAGACAGTAACGTGGCAAAACAAACAGTTAAGACAAAATATTTTTGGTACTGTGGTTCATGATAAATTCATTTCTATGTCAAAGACAGCCTTACTAAAGATAACCTGTTCTTCCTGATCTGAGCTCTGACTTTCCTTAATGCCTGATGACACCATACAGAAACTGAATTTTGCTTTAAGATACATTTTGCCTGATATTCTGGTTTTCCTGCCGTTACCCGTCAGTGACATTTGAGCGGCTTTCATATGTAACTCCAAGCATGTTTTTCCCTGCATTTAAATCAACTGATCAAGTGTCAGCAGCAGTATTTTCTTAAAGAAAAATCAACTGTTCTTGTTGTGATTTGATGTCAGTGGCTAAAATATAAGCAATTAATGATACATTTAAAAAACTAGATCAAATTGACATAATCTGTAGTTGTATAATATGTATAATATATTTTACATTAGATTTATATACATAGCATATGAAATACTCCTGCTGTGTAAGAGCAGTGTTGTTACTAGATTCCTCCAACTATCTGGCTCCCCCTACTGGTGACATTTACCTAAATATCTTTAATGTAAAATGACACTGAATAAACATGTTGGTATTTATTTCACCCAGCATTTCTACCTTAGCAGTATATGCAGCACTGCACTGTAAACCTGTTGCCATACATGTTTGAAAGGGGATACACTGGATTGAAAAATACAGCATTTACAACCACAGTAACACTACACTTCATCTGCTTTAGTGCTGGGAATATGAGATGTAATTTTGTAAAGTGGCTGCATTTAGATAGTGTTTTGTTTGTTTTTTTAAATCAAGAGCTCTATGTTTGTCTGTTTTTTGGAGGAATAATCAAATTAAAGTCAGAGTATCATTGACAATATGCTATATATGATACAAAGTAAATCATTTTGTGTGTGATTGTAAATACTTGAAGAACAAGACACCAGAGCAGACATGCTTTTCAGTATATTTTACTTGTTTTGTAACATGAATCCTCGGCTTTATCTGAAGAGCCTTTTGGGATGCTTTGTCAGTGGAACCTGAGATCAAAAAAACTCCATTCAGGGAGTAGTTAAGTAGTATATTTTAGGTTTATGACATGTAAGTTCCCATTCTCTAAGCAAGAACAAAAAAGAGAAACAACAATAATAATACAAAAACATTTTCTAAAAGACAAAGATCCATTAAAAGAAAATGAACAGTGTTGAGGTTCAGCCTTTGTCTCTCTCTACAGGAATGAGGTGAGGTGGAGAAAACAGAACACCACTCCCTGCTGGAGAAAGGAGATAACAGTTGGTGCCATTTTAGACCAACAGATGGGGGACAGGTCACATACTCCCGGAGTGCTCGGTGAGCTGGAGCTGGGCACTAGGCAAGGGAGGGGATGGGGTGGGGGTTAGGGGGTACATGTGGAGAAAAAAACAAAAACTGAAAGTACACATTCTAAAATAAGACCAAAAGTGAAAATACGCTTTATATGTATATGTGCAACAGTGATAAAAGGCACAATAGCACAGTGTGTCATGCTTTACTAGTTTCCCTTAAATTAACGTTGGAGGTCGAGTGAGTCCGGGGATTCATGTGCCCACTTGGTTCGACCGCATATTGGAGCTTAATGTGAAGTGTGCCGAGAAGGAGGACCAATATGAGTGGACTGCATCATCTGTAAGGGGAATACTTGACTTCAATAACAAGAGTCTCTTGGTAAAAAGTGATAATCAAAGCTCAAAGAGCAGGATGTCAGACATTGTGTGCTGCCTGCATAACGTTGTCATTGAGCCTACAGTAAACTGCCACTATGAATCATCAGGATTTGCATCCAGCTTTTGTGTTTGATTCATTTTTTCATGACGGACAGGAGGACTACAAGGTAAATGACTTTTCTTAATGATCCTCCTGCTTAATATTTCATCATGAAAAAAAATTTAATGTTTTGTTCAAGAGATCAGATCCTGTAAATCCACAGCAGGGAGCAGCAATTGTTAGTTTTGGGGGTTTTTTTTACACAAATTCCTTAACCTTACAACAAAGCATTGTGGGCTTTGTTCTGATCTTATAAATCCATCTGTTACTTGTTTCAGCCAACCAAATCCAATTGATACTCCTACTGCCTCAGGAGCAATTCTGAAGAGAAATCATAGCTGAATTCTCATTATCATACACTGAAAGGCAACAAAGCTGGAGAGCAAACCTTCAAATAAAGATGAACACTTGAAACGTCCCAATAACGTTTGGCTTTCTTAAATCAAAATGCATGAACAAAAACAGCTGTAAATTGCTACCTATTCAGCTAATATAACAACAGTTCCTACAACTTAAGCAGACCATATAGGCCTTTATATATTTGTTATTTTGCTCAGAGCAAAACGAAAGCTCTGACAAGAGCTCAGTGTTTAACAAAAGACATTTTCTACAAGTCTAGTGAAAGAAAAAAACGCACTCAAAGTCTGACAAGTCAAAAAACTACAGAGATTCAAGGTGGCAGTGTAAACAAAAACTAGAGGTGTCAGTGTTTATATCCAGCTTTGATTACTTTTCTGTAGCACCCACAACTGCAGCCTGGCCCTAATAAAACATATCTATAATGCTACAAGCGTATAGTTGGAATCTGGAAGCAGTGTTGCACAAACTAATTTATTGGGCAATCTATGTCGATGACCTTAAAGCATAAATGACAACACTACTTGAGTAAATACCATCACGTCTAATAAAAGTATTAAAATAGGGAGAAATAAAGGAATGAAATATGAATAAAAGATAATATTTCATAAACTATTATAATAGTAATAACATTTTTGGTTTTGTACAGGGGGGGTTAGTGAACTTTGTTGGATGCAGCCCTTTGTTAGCAACTAGAACATACTGTATGTTGAGCAACGGTAGTAATCACCTATGACACTGGGTTCAAAGTTTAAGTTGCATGTAGCTTGAAGCAATCAGTCAAAAACACTCATTTCATTTTCATCTGGCAACATTTCAATATTCTTGATATCCATTAAGTTCTGCAGTTTTATTTTTGTTCCTTTTTCTGAGGCAAGTTACATGAGCACAGACCGCCAAGAGTCCAAATGTGAAGATTGCATTAGTACAACTCAAATCCATTGTTTTCTTATGGAAATAAAAAAAGGGACTAAAAGGACGACTGCAGTCCTTGCAAGAAGCCAAATAAGATTTCCCCCTCCCCGCGCTTGCTCCGAGTCAAAATAACACACAACCCTCCCATCTCCTCTTACCATGTGCTCGTTCATAATCTCAAAACTGCACTTCAAAAACAAAAAGCTTCAACCTAAAGCTCTGAGACACACTTCAAACTGAGAGGAGGGCAGAGAAAGGCGTGAGAGGCGAGTGGGAGACAGGTAGAGGGGGAAAGGAGACTGCATTGGCTTGGAGTGTCTAGGTCCATCCTGCAAATAGTGGGTGTAACTTGGAAGCGGGAGGGGGTGGGGTGAGTGAGGAGGGTGTTTGGGTCAAGTTATGGCGATAGATAATAAGGGCAGGGTGACGGCGCTGCAGTTGGCCCCTGCGAAAGTTGACCTCAATGAACGATGAGTCCCCCGGCAGCGTAACTCACGGAGCTGTCCTGCCAGTTCCTGCACTCACTTGACTGGGCGTAGTTCAGGAAAGTGAAGTTCATTTCTAAACCAGTCTTCCTCAGCTCAGCCACAGCCTGCAAAACACAAAACACGCACACACATGTATTAGTGTCTCATCATGACAGGACTTATATTTCTTAACATTTTTTAATGTTAATTACTGCCTATCATTTGCTAAGCCCCTCCCTTGAAACAGCGATTTCCCAATTATACCTTAGTAACCATAAGGCCTGTCAAACTATAGATTTTAACACCTTGACATGGTGTGCATGGGGCTCTAATAAAACAAACAGTTGGTGTTTAAAGAGTTTAAAAGCAGAAGTGTGAGGAATAGATTAAGCATATCCAGCTAATTAGATAATGACCTACAGCAGTAACCAGTAGGTTCTTATCTCTACACTGCAGTACAAAAACAATGCTGTTTCATGGGAGACAGTATTTTCAACCAACTTACCTTACTAAACATTTCAATGGTGATTCTGTTTCCATTATCACTGCAGTCAGTCACTGAGGGGAGGAGGGCTTTTGCCAACAGTCAACTGAACCCCGTCAAAACCTCTACAGAGTGCTGAGACTGACTTTTGTAATACTCACATTTAGCAGCACTCCAATAGGGTGACGTCCACAAATGGTGTTGCGGTACTTCTTCAAGTAGTTGGTGAAAGACATGGGGTCCAGCTGCTCTATAATGCCCATCCCCTTCGTACGCAGAAAGAAAAGAAACAAAAGCAATGAAATTCCAATGTACCTTCATGTCTTCAAAAAATCCTGAGAAGAGATAATTGATTTTTTTGGGCAGGTTATTTTTTTTAGAGACAAAACAAATGATTTGTTTGGGTTTATGTCAAATGTCAACATTTACTGAATTATTCTGTTAATCTCTAGGTTTACCTAGTAACTCCTGTATGCTGAACTCAAGAAAACAAGCCTCATTATCAACAGAAAACAAAAGAAAAATCTATATCCATATCCTCTTTGCACTTCATGTAATTTCTTTAGTATTGTGAGTATCACTGTGACATTACTCTGCATCATTACCATTACATCTGTGCATGTGGCTGATGGCAAAAATGTGTCTTTACATATTTAATTCAACAAGTCACCACATTTCAATCAAATACATCTCGTTGGTTACCATTTTATCAAGATGCTCAATAGACCTGTAGATCTCCCCTTGAGATTCATCGTAGTATGTGTAGCGGAACCGTTGACCTACATAAAAAAAAAGGACATCAATATAAACACAGTCACATTTTAGAACATTAACACAGAACACATCAACACAATAACACACACATCACAAAAACTGCACATTTTAAAAGGCAGAATAATTGCACAGAATGAAGGCAGTACGGTACCTACCCCAGTGGCAGAAGTCAGATGAGATGATGAAAAGGTTGGAAGGGTCTGCCAGGTACTTGCTGAGCAGCTTCCCATATTCCTGCTCCTTGGACTCACTCAGGGCTCCCACAAGCACAGGGACGATGCTAAACTCATCTTTGTGGCTGCAAAATCAAATCATAGAATTTAAAAACTTACAAGTACAATAACTGCGCCTCACTGTCAAATACTGTTCAAGGAGATAAGATAAATAAATGAGCACCCATCAGTGAAAACCTCTTAGAAAGCTGCACATATACTTAAACTGTGGCAGCATAGTGAGTGACTAAACTGATACTGGTGAGTGTTGAGTTGTCCCTTCAATAACCTTTATGAAACTTCTGTATTTCTATTTTTTTCTGGTTTAGTCAACACCACAGTTTTTAGGTAAACTTGTACGGGAGATAAAAACATTGATGTAATCTGCTCAGTTCTCTTTATACTACCTGATTCCTGCTTTTCTGAACTAAGAAAATGCCTTCGACTCCCGCCAACCTAACAGAAGGCTGTATCAATAATGCATGTCACACTTTCCATCTATCACTGCACCCATGTGATTCTGGTTTACAGAACTAAAAGAACCCTTGTACTGTCTTCTAGTTTCATCAATAATAGTCCAGAAAAAGTTTCACTCTGTTAGACGTTCCCCTCTGAAAATGTAGTGTCGATTTTTTTTGTTAATTGTATGCCACTCCAATGTGCATTACCTCTCCATGGCTTTAGCAGTGTAAGGCAAGTGCATTTCAATACTGTGTTCATCTTCGTCCGTCTGCATAGTCATCCGCTCAAACAACCCAGTTTTCCAGAGGTCAGCATAAACTGTAAAACAGAGGTGAGTTTCGCTTTAATTTGTGCATGCTATCATGACCACGATACCTACTGATTAAGTAGTTTCTGGAGCTAAACGCTCATTTGAATTGGCTGAGCAAAACTTCATCATTAAGAAAGCCTTTATCCTTCAGAATCAGGGAGCTATCTGGTCCCTGGAGGATGATTAAAAGTGTATCGCCTCCCAAGGCTGCTTAAGGTCTGCATGCTCGAGCTCCAGTGTCGCTAGACTAGAGCAATTACAATAGAATAAAGCCTAACTTAGCTGTATTTGTACCCACAGTGTATTTTTTTCTACCGCTATCTGCCGTACCACTACCACGAACTGGAATGACTGAAAGCAAATTTGTTGGTTCATTTATTTTACAGTATGAAACATGCAGTAAATTCAACATATCCAAATTGCAATTAAAACAGTCATTATGTTATTCCCTTATAACACCCTTAATGTAACAACCTAAAACACATGTAAGATTGAGCGACAAACACCAAACAAAGGTGACAGAATCATAATTTCATGAGTAAAAGCATTGAATACCCTTCTGATCGATTCTCAGGTCATAGAGGGGTGTTCTATAGATCTCTGCAGTTGACAGGGCACAGCGGGAGAGCGGCACGTGGTGTGAAGGTCCCAGGATGAACACCCTACGACTGAAGGGCGACAGTACACTGTTCAACAAAGCCATTCCACCTCATCTATACCAGTGCTACTACCTAAACTAACATCTGTTCACTATATGGGGGCAAATTCAAGATTTTTTAAAAGACTATAAAAAATGTTCTTAAACAAGGAAGAGGAAGAGAATGAAAATTGAATGACTTACGTAATAGAGGGATCAACCTGCTTGTAGGCATGTGCTGCACAAGCACCACAGTAGGTATAACCAGCATGCCTGAAAACAAATGAAAATGAGATGGCACCATTTCAAACACATTCAGATGAGATTTTTTTTCTTCCCATTTGTCATTTGTGTGCTTACGGTGCTATGATGGCTCTAGCAGGTCTGATTGTGGATTGTGCTTGGGACAGCCAGCCTTCTAGTTGTGCATTCAGCTGGGATCCTGAAAAAGCAGAAGTAAAAAAACCCAAAAACAAATATACAAAACCATTAAAAATTATATACATATATTATGCCAGATAGCTGGATTAAAGAGAAGTTTCCTCTTCATACTGCTCTCTCAAAAAAGGTATTTTTATATCACTGTAATGATCTCCAGGGGGTGACAGCAGCTTATTTAACCTATTCAAGTGTATGCTATTTGGGGTGAGAAATGGAAATAGTGACTTTGTCATATCCACCCTGTATTATATACAAATAATTGCCCATCTCTAATGACACATAATATCTGATGACCCAGGACCTTTGACATGAAACAGCAAACCACACTATGTTCAGGTCTGGGGTAAAGCAATAAAAAAATAAGCTGCTAACGTTATGGCAACATCAATCAAACATCAGCTGACTGAGTTATATAATTAAGTTTACACGAAGAACAAACAAACCTGAATAATATGTTTGTAAAAACGGACAAGGACGTCTGAATCCAGGTGGATTAACATCAACATCTTTGGATAGATGATTGTTTATGTGCTATATGAATAAGGTAAGACTGTTTGTGTTTAGCTGCTGTATACGCTCTGTGGGTATTACTACAATGCAGTAAGGCAGGCTTTAAAAGGATAAACGAGCAGCAGCTAGCTGGTGAAATGGGGGAAGGGGTGCAACATGAACCTTCATTTTTCTGCCCAGCCCAGTCAGTTCTTTGTTTCACGACAGGGAGTATTTCTGCTCTTCACTTAGACAGGGTCAAACCACAACAACAAGATCACAACACAAGAAGCTTAGCCTTAATGAAATAGTTGTTGACTGTCTGTTTCGGGAAATGTCTGATCTAGCCAGATGGTTGGTAGGCCAGGAAGTTCTGCAATATTAGCCAAGTTAGCTTTTCTTTCAAATTGATAGCTTTGATTACTTGGTATTAAAAAAAGAGCAGAATATGTCTGTTTCATGTTTTAAACACTTCCATCGACCACACGGAGAGGAAAAGTGCTGAATAAGCTCAAACCAACCTTGCACCAAAATGTGATAACACAGACGAGGCTGTCAATATACCAGCTAAGTGTTAGCTCGACGACTTTTCATCAGCTGGATTTACAACCCTGACATTAGCTGTCACCGTCTGCTTTCGCAAGCGAATGATTCCACTATTTTTGATGTCAACAGATTTTAAAAAAAACCTTAAGTAATAAAATGCTGCCATGACAGAAGAAAAACAACAACAGCCAGCTACCACGCAGCAGGGTGCTAACGGTGGTGTGTTGACAGTTACCCGAAGCAGAGTACCAGCTCCCGGCGTGACTTGCTTCTCTGCACACCACTCGGTTCGACATCTTGGTTCCCAAGCCGCCTATCTTGGTTTACTTAACTCTTGTCAGGCGAAAAAGTGAAATAAAATAGCATAAGCCGGTGTCAGTGAACTCAGAGGAGAACCAGCGGCTGCTAGAGTTGAGTGGAGACAAAGGGCAGAGACAGCTGGGTTAGCCGTTTTGTTTTTACCCGGAGACAGCAGCTAACGACAGCTAATTAGCCAGTCTGGGGGTATTATTGAGCAAATTCCCAAAAGGCACAAAGGACAAAATCTGTGTGATGGGTCAAGCTGAAGCAGCCAGCAGTGAAATAACAACAACAGGGTCTGTCCCAGCCGAAATCTGAGGATTAAGTGTTACTGAGTATGTCTGTCGACTCAGGTGAGGGCGTCCCTGAAACGCTTCTGTCGATGACGTTGCAGCCCGATTATTGGCTGCTTGATGAGACATATTAAAGATGATTGGTGGGAAACTCTAGTAGGCGTGGCCTCTCCTTACAGGGTCGTTTGATTATGAAGTTCATCTGTCCGTCAGGTGAGCGGGTATAGTGTGTCAATGCTGGCAGTGACTAACATCCCTGCCAGGAGAAAATATGCAGAATTGATTACTTAACTCATATCTGGTAAAGGACTGCACTATATAATTATTATCGCTCTGCAAAATGTATTATATTAACAACGTTTCTATTGCACTTTGCACATTGAATAACAACAACAACAACAATAATAATAATAATTACTAAACTGATTTTATTTTTGTTATCTTTTATCATATACTATACTATATAGGATACAATTACTGCAAAGATGTGAAGAGAACAAGGACTGCTGAAATAAATACTGAATGGTAAAAAAAAAAAAAAAAAAAAAGGTCTTTATAAACATAGGTATTTAAAACCTGTTCAAATATACAGTAATTAGCTAAATGTACCGCACATTTTGTATTTTAAACTAAATAAATATGTATAATTTGAAGGTACCACTGGACCAAACTAACCAACTGTATAAAATACTTAGATAGCTTCATTTCAACTAAAGCAATAAAATGCTGCTTACACATTCATGCATAGGTATCATCAATCTAATAATGTCAGATAATAATAAATTATTCACCATGGATATTATTCTGCAGAGTGAGTAGTTTCACCTTGATACTTTAACTACATGTTGCAAACTGCATGTCAGTGCTTGAGACTTGCACTTACCTCACTGACTTACAATAATATAAACCTCTGTCTTCAGAAAAATCAAGGATCGCTCAATGTTGGCTGTTAAACAACTGCAACACAAATTCTAAAACTGATATACATAGACACTCTGTCAATAATTGTGTCTTCAGGTTTCACAACATTTATCATTTAGTTTTATTTTTGCTTAAGAATCATTGTTGAAATATCTAGCCATGTATTAAAAGGGGACTGTACAACTGACAAAACAGTTGTAGTATAGCTGACTTTGGAGGACCGACGTGACTTTTTACATTGGTTTGTGTTTGTGTGTTATAAAAGTAGTGATTTTATGGTGGGGACTCTCTCAGATTGTAACAGTTCAGCATGTTGTATTGTTAAATTTGCACATTATCAAAGCTGATAATGTCATGTGACAACTTCTCAGCAGCATATGTTGTTGTGAATGCTGTTTCTGTTAGCCTTGGGAGAGGTCATATATTGGTCTGATCAATCTAAGGCAGTGGTTTTCAAAGTGGATCCTTAAGGGGGTTCCTAGCAAAAATGGGAATCATTTATTTTTCTGTAACTCTATTCATAAGTAACATAATGACAGAATGTATGATGGTTTTGGTCATGGGTTTCATACACTTTCTGAAATAAAACATTTAAAAATAAAAGTATTATTTCATGGGGTAGCCTGGGGCAACATCTTATCATTTGGGGGTCCATGGTCTAATTTGTGTCCGTTTAGGGGTCCTTGACATGAAAAAGTTTGAGAACCACTGATCTAAGGTCAATTAGCATCAGTGTGAATCATACTGTGCACATATCAATCACAATGTGTTCACATTGGTATATTGTATTTTAATTCTGTCTTATTTATTATCCTACTTTATTACTGCCAGAAGTTACACACACAGTAGCCTACAATAAGGGCAGTGTAACTTTAGCCATTTGCTATTATTTTTATGCAAGAGGTCTGAATGCTTAACAAGAGGTCTAAACTAGATGTTACTGCTGAACCATATGGCTGAAATGAGTGTTCCTTTTTTTAAAGAACAAGTTGTATTATATAAGAACTTATCAAATATATCTTTTCTAAGTTTCTTTAAGCTGTTTGGTTGTTGCTTTCATTCTGAAAATCTACCGGAAGTCATTCTCCTTGTTTTTACTTCTGAGCGTAACAGGAGGGCGGGGACTGCTGTCTAACCTAGCGGACGGCACACGCGAAAGCGGAAGCAAGCGTTGAAATATTTGTATTGTGATGAGGCATCACGATTTCTGTGTCATATGTAGCAAAACTGTTGTTTTCCAAACCTTAAACTGCGGCTCGACCGGTTGATAAAAGCGAATGAAAAGCTTAATTTCACCGTATCGTGTTTCATAACTTGGCTAACGTTACCAACGTTAGGAGCAAGCAGACAAACGAGGGAGCAATGTCGGTCAAAACAAACGCAAGTAAAGCCAAAGACACCAGCGAAGTTATTAAAAACCACCACAAGCAGGCGTTTGAGCATATATCTAAGGCTCTGAAGATCGATGAAGATGATACAGGTTTGTTTCTAGTGATTATCATGAGTTGTAACATATTGTAGTGTGTTTGACAGCTGCTCACACTAACCCCGCTCCTCTCTGCGGTGACAGGAGACAAGGGGGTGGCTGCGCAGTGGTACAGGAAAGGGATTGCTGAGCTTGAAAGGGGAATAGCAGTGGAGATCACAGGACAAGGTAACATGCAAACAATAGTCACAATGAACATGGAGTGCAGTGTTGACATCCTTTACTCTAACTTCAGTGTTTTGTTAACAGGAGAGCAACATGACCGGGCAAAGAGACTCCGAGATAAAATGGTCAACAATCTCACCATGGCAAGAGACAGGCTTGCTTTGTTAGGTAAATGACACCTTGGTTATCTGGGTCTGACATAACTGATAGCCTGAGGGGCTTGGGGTCATGGATGTATGCCCAACCCACTAAAACTTTATGCAGGGCAACTTGATTGGTCAATCAGGGTCACGGGTAAGTCTATTTAACCACAGCCTTTCCCAACCTAGTGTCATTCATCCATCATACTTGTCTTCATCAAGCCCCCAGGAACGGCTCTAGGCTTTAAAGCATATTTGTCATAGTGGCTAAACTTTCAATTTCCATGTCTATCATGTGACACTGTACACTGGCCCAAAAATACTTTTTTGCATAGACTTAATTCTGAAAGGGTCATCTGTATAATAAGCAGTTACATTTTTTTTAGAGTCACATCCCCGTATAAAGATAGTTTCACCATCCAAATGTGATCCATTAAGTCCAATATCATTTGGAAAGTCTAGAAGAGCTGCACAATTGAATCATTTTAACCCCATTCAGGTTAGCGGAGGGCTAAACAGGCAGTTAGCTGGCTCAGGTGGGGACAGTATCGGGTGCGTCTGCTGTATGGGCCACACAAACTTGGGAGATCCAAGATATTTTATACCTGGAGGTCAAATTTTTGTAGGAATTAACAGAGCCCTGCGTCCAACACTGTTTCCAGTTTTCTTTATACATACACTTTATCCGTACTTAAACGAAGTAATGTCTTCAAAAGAAACATATGAGACTATGAAAGGAAAGAGGGAATTTGTATATGTGGGAAACAGCGACTATGGTATGTTTTGTACAGTTTGCCAGTAATTTCCTGCACAGGCCGATCGAGCCTGTTTGTTTTAGTTTTTTATTAACATGCTTGAAAACATGCTCTCGACAGGCATGACAAAAGTAGAAAGCACAAGCAGTGTATGCTAGCCAAGCAGATGGTGGGCAACCCATCATCAGGCTTGCTTGACATCACATATCCATAACTGAAGGAAAACAACCAAATCTAAAGGTAACATCACTGTTGTGTCCACAGTGAATATATCACCAAAATTATGGGAAAAAAGTAATTTTGATATTTTAGCTGCCGGGCCAGTGAAAATATACAAGGTGCTAGTAAAACTCTGATCTACTGACCACTGAGGTAAAAATGTCACATTAGACGCTACCAGTTGAACAGTTTTACCAAAATGATTATTTCTTAAGAGAAACTCGATATTAAAGATCAACACTACTCTTGTTTTTACAGAGGCAACATTGGCAACTAAAAAGAGGAGTGATCCCCCGAGGGCTTCAAATCTGACCCCCCCTGAGCCAAAGCCTGCTTCCAAAACCCAGCCTGTAGTTCGAGGTGTGTCCAGTAACATCAGGCCCTCTGCTGCCAGAATGCCATCAAGGTCCACTGATCTGAAGGTGATCTGTTTAATCAATTTCAGTTGTCAAGTTGCTATTTCAAGATCTCTGATTATGATTTAGGGTGTAATGTTTTCTGCATGGTTTGGTTGCTGTATAGGTGACCCCACGGGCTGGAAGAGCTCAAAATGGAAAACCTGAAAGACAGCCCAGAAGGACAGATATGAGAAACTTTAAGAATGTGGACAGCAAACTGGCCACCTTGATCCTGAATGAAATAGTTGACAGGTACGTAGACGCAAAGCTACACTTTCATATTTTTGTGTCGGTTAAATGCACGTCTAAAACAAACCTGTGCTGCATTTAAAGGGTCTTGCTCTGTTCATTGCAGTGGAGCGTCTGTGTCCTTTGATGACGTTGCGGGACAGGATCTGGCCAAGCAAGCACTTCAAGAGATCGTCATCCTTCCTACCTTAAGACCAGAGGTGTTGGCTTATTATATAAACAATGATGTGGTCTCTGGTTTCAGTGTTTCATGCTTACAGATTCACATTAAATTCTTTCTCACATTTTTAGCTCTTTACTGGTCTAAGAGCTCCAGCACGTGGTTTGCTTTTATTTGGCCCGCCTGGAAATGGGAAAACCATGCTGGTGAGTTAAATGTTCTCTCCACCATAAGAAACGGAAAAATTCACCTCAAACTCTGCTTTATAGTTTGCATGTAGCTGCTGATGGCCACAGCTCAGTTATTATCAGTTGAATCACCTTTACTTCCTCTTACAGGCCAAAGCAGTCGCAGCCGAGTCAAACGCCACATTCTTCAACATCAGTGCTGCCAGTTTGACCTCTAAATATGTGAGTTGGTGCCGTAACAACAAATGTACACAGCAACCTGCTATTTTCTGACTCAGTCAAGGATCCGTTGCGGTTTCAATGTCTACTGGAAACATTTCAGAAAAGGTTTTATTGCATAATGTAGTTGGTTTGTTGAGTTGTTTTGTTATTTTCAAGTATTCATTCATGTTTACAGCTCATCTAGATGTGTTAACAGATGCACTCTGCATGTATCTCAGCGGCTTGGTATAGTATTTATGAACCATTATCAAATGTAATACGTTCCTGATCTGGCAACAGAAACAAGAAAAATATGTAAATGGGATAGCTATATTGGGAATTTGTCTGCATTAAAACACGATTTGTGATGACAGAGAGCAGGAGGGGACTGCACCTATCTCCTCCAAGTCAATTGTTAATGATTATAGGCCTTTACATACATTCACAAACGAATTTCACAATTTCAAACATGTAAAGATAGTAGTCTAAGTTGGGGACACTGTCGGATCCTTGTGCAATAGTAGGAATTTTAAGTGCTCTATTTGTTGGTGTACGTCTCCACAATGCACCAAATTTAGTGTGTAGGCAAACTGGGCCTTTATTTAACCTTTATGTCATCTTTATTACAGGTGGGAGAGGGTGAGAAGCTTGTCCGAGCATTGTTTGCAGTCGCCAGAGAATTGCAGCCCTCTATCATCTTCATTGGTTTGTATTACTGTATTTATAGACCAGATGTGTTCCAAAACACCACATTTGAGCCCATAACTAACCTTAATCACATTAACTTAGAGTATCACTTTGAGCTTTGTTTTCATTTTGCGTTCAGATGAAGTTGACAGCTTGCTTTGTGAACGGAGGGAGGGAGAAAATGATGCTTCACGTCGATTAAAAACCCAGTTCCTCCTTGAATTTGATGGGGTAAGAGCAGTAGTGCTGTCATGCTTATAAAGTCTTTTGAAATTTCATCTTCATGCTGCTAAAGTCACCGCTATCCCAGAGTGCAATGGTATTATTTTCACATTATTTTCTTCGTTTCAGGTGCAGTCAGGAGGGGATGACAGGGTGCTGGTAATGGGAGCAACCAACAGGCCCCAGGAACTTGATGAAGCAGTTCTGAGGTATATCATGTAACCCTACATGCTGTAATATACTCATAATACTATTATTGATTTTTTTGTTTTTTTGTACAAGGTCACCAACATTTTTCTCCTGTGTTTATTTTGCAGGCGATTTCCGAAAAGGGTCTATGTGACATTGCCGGATGAGGAGGTATTTGCTGTGTAAACTTTAGCGTCTTTTTTCAGCTTTGAGATGTGAATGGTGCAGAATTACTGAGTTTTTAAATGTTACTCTCGTCCCTCCAGACAAGATTGACGCTGCTGACAAATCTTTTGGGAAAACACGGGAATCCACTGACAAAAAATGAGCTGACCTTCCTTGCAAAGTGAGTTTCACGTTTACACGACATGCAGCCATTTCACCTCCATTTTTATGTTAACTTGCATTAATTTGCGGATGTGTAACTTGACAGAGCGTCTGCAGGATATTCAGGGAGTGATCTGACAGCGTTAGCCAAAGATGCCGCACTTGGGCCAATCAGAGGTAAGACCCTTTGATCACATTTAATTTATGTACTTATATTTTAGTTTCATGCCACGCTTGATCATTTTAATGTGAACACTGTCCCTTGTACAGAATTGAGACCTGACCAAGTCCGAAATATGGCTGCTAGTGAGGTGAGATAAAGCTGTTAAAATACAGTGCTGCATATATCTTCTTTGCACCTGTTTGCTGTTATGTAATGTAATTGTGTATTTACCTAAACAAATATACTCTTGTATGTATTCACAGATGCGAAACATCAAGAAGAAAGACTTTGAGGATTCCCTGAAGCGCATTAAGCCCAGTGTTAGCCCAGCGACTCTTGACATGTATGTCAAATGGAACAGAGACTTTGGTGACACAACAACTTTTTGAACCTAGTAGTTCGTTTTCACTCCTAAAAAATCTGAAACTGAAATAAGTAACAGTCAATTTTTACTGGTTTACTGTACGGGTGAAAGACATTAACATTGTTAATGGAGCACTTATCTCTACCTGTGCCTAACTTCCCTATTTTAATAATGCTAAGAATAATATTTAATAATAAAAGAAATGGTATAAGATTTTTATGAGTTTCTCTACTGTATTATTACTCTCCACAAACAGTCTTACTCCATTATTTTTAAGAATGTCTTGAAAAACGACAAGTGATCTTTCTCTTGCCGCCAAGTTTCTGTTAATCCTGACAAATTGTGAAATTGCCTGATTAACTGGATGATTTTTTCACATCCATTATTTGCCTGATGCATTGACATGTTGATGGTATAGCAAGTGCTCTCTGTATTTGTGCACATGCAAGAATGATAATAATTGGAAAAAGTTTCCAAAATGAGTGCTTTTGTATATTAAGTGTAAATGTGTTTGCAGCTTGTAGATACAAATACTTGTATTGTATTTGAAAATAGAAAACCTAATGAATTGTTGTGTTGCCCCAAAAACATGTATGATATTTAGCTGAAAAGACTCTGAACTGTAATGGCTTTCCACTTTTTATCATGCATGAATAAATCCATTGAAAAAGTTTCTCCAGCCTTATTTTTCCACTGTTCCCACCATACACAGATTAGTCCTATGCTTCAGTCTTGTAGGTAGATGGTGCTGCAGTCCTGCTTTTGCCTCTTTCCACGACTCTTCTTTCAAGCTGCGTCTGGAATCAACATATATTTTGCCTGCAAGCACAGATGTGAGGAATGCAGTAAATTGTTATTAATGAGAATTAAGTCCTTGTTCTGCTGTGTTAGCTGTCAGGTTGAATGACAGATTAGATTATGTTTGCAGTTTTGGATATGCCAGATAGTTACACTTGTACAATAGGAGCCTTGGTGTTTTTATGCACATGCATGTAGGTTGAGGTGATTCAGAGAGAGGGTCATGTGTTGAAGTTACATTATGCAGGGTTGTGGTTGAGACCCCATAACCAGCCAACAGTTAATAACAAGGCTAGAGATTTAACATGAGCAAGGGTCACCAGCTGTCTGGGAATAGCAGACTTCGGCTTAGTAAATGCGTGTGGTCATAGATCTTTCAGTGCACTCCAAATTCTTCCACTAAAAATTCAACTTAAATACAACTTTTCTCCCAAAGGGCCTTCCTATGGTTAGCTGGTGGTGTTGCCTGTGGTCTATGTGGCCAAGCAGCATGTTTACAGACTCTGCAAATGCAAACATTTAATGCAATTAATTTGGTTTTTCAAGGTTGTCCTGAGACATCTTGTGTTTTTCATGCTGTTCTAGGCCATCAGAAAGAAGGAATAAGGCATGCAAAACACTCGCTTCCAGGGCTGCAACCACACCTAGGACTACTCTCTTTCCCCCGAGGGAGAGATGTTGGATGGAGTGTATTTTTTCAACTTGTCATGACTGAAGAGATTCTTTCATGATGTCAGACAGGAATGGAGAGTGTTAGGAGAATTAGGGTTTAGTCATCACCTTTTTTTCTGTTTACTCTTCACTGAGAGCATCCTACACAGTAAACAAATGGTCTTTATGACAGACCAGTTGCATGGCCGTTCACTTGCGTTATTTTGCCACCTTTCGGCATACATGTGTGAGTATTAAATGAATGCCTACAGGTGGTATAATTAGCTAATCACCTCATATCAACATTCCTGCAGGTAATTACTTTTTGAAGGATCTGTAATTACAGTAGAAAGCAAATATCAGATGTATATAATGTGCTTTAAATTAATTTTCTAGCTGACGGAAGACAGAGCATTGTTGAGGTGGTTTAAACCTTGCAGATGATTGACAGCTTCCCTTTTTGGTTGCGTGTCAGAGGCTCGCACCTCCACAGTGGCTCATTGATGCTTTGACCACTACATCCACTCAAGGGAAAACAGAATAGGTGATCATTTGATACCTCCAGTGAAGTAGCCCACCCTGTAGAGAGCTGAATAATAGTCAACACAGGGAGGACCGCTCACTGACTGAGCAAACAGTGAGTTTTTCTTCAAGTGGCCCATTATGAAAACAGTATGTGGATGGTAGAGTTTTGTTATGGTATGTGCACGTGTCTCACTTTAAGGTGTCTGGAGCTGCAGGGATTATTCTTTGAGTCTGTGGAGATATTAATTATAATCCAAATATAATGTGTCTATAGCCCTTCCCCACAGTGTTATATTAGACACAAAAAAAATTCAAAAGACAGTACACTGACTGTGTGTAGCGCTATTCTGGAGAGTGGCTGAGAGCTTGAGTATTTTTAAGAAAAGCCTGATTGTAAATTGTTGAACTGGTGGAAGGGGATTTCCTTCAAAATTTGGGATCTGGCCCTTTCATCACCCTTGGTTTAAAGATGTGATTCAGTGCTTTGCACAGTGGAAAGCCTTCAGGGCTGAGTTGTGTCCACTTTCCAGCACTGGCTGCTACTGTTCCACTGCTCTGCACACCCAATACATAACTTCATTTACCATGGGAGTGTTATCTTTCTGTCTCATGGGAGGCTAGAAGCCGAGTCTAATCTTGTATCCAATGGCAACATCTGTCTTTTATGAGAACATTTATTTTTCTTGCTCTGTTTATTTATGGTGTGTGTGTATCTGTGGGTGTGTGAGAGTGGAAAAATGGGGTGTTGGTATGTTTCCATATCAGCCTTAGCTTGGAGAAATAAGGAAAACTCACCTATCTCATGTGAAGTTTAAAACACTTCAAGGAAATTATTTTTTATTTTTATTTTTTTTAATTTATTATTATTATTATTTTTATTGGGTTCATTGTTATTGTTTTGTCTCTATTTGTCTATTTGTCTGACTGTCTCATTATACGTTACACTGTTTTTTGTGTCTTGTTTTTTTTATTATTTTTTGATGTTTTGTAATTGTGTGTCGATTACTACATTTAATGTAAAAAAATGTCTCAGATATGTTCAAATTGTAATGTCCAAACTGAACAGAAATAAAAAAGAATGTTAAAAAAAAAAAAAACACTTCAAGGAATATTTCAATATTTGTGGAAGTATGCATTTTTGTTTTCTTGCTGAGAATTAGATGAGACTGATAGTGCTCTCATGTGTGCATGATAGACATGAAGCTACCACCAACAGCTGGTTAGCTTAGCTTAGCATAAATGAAACAGTTGGAAACAGTTAGTCTGGCTCTGTGAAAAGTTAACAAAATCCACCAATCGGCAACTCTAAAGCTCACTAATTTACACATTATATCTTAGTTTGTTTAATCCATACAGATACTGAAATTTAAAAAGTGCACATGGTTGTATTGGGATTATGTGCCAGACAGTGTCTTGGCCAGGACAAGTTGCCACTTATATTCAGCAGACTGACCAGCACATCATTTTGTAAAACCATAACATATCATTTCTAGTCTTTTGTTTTTGGGTTTCCAATCTTTTTGCCAAGCTAAGCTAACAGTAGATGAGTCGAACTTGTCATCTGACTCTGGGCAAGACAGCAAATCAGCATATTTCACAGAATGACACACATCACAGACATCAATATACTTCTAAGGTAGTACTTTTATTTTAATCCTTCAAATACAGACAACTTATTCACTAAATGCCACTAGATGCATTGGTTTAACTCAGGGCAGACTATGCATTTCATTTTTAGATCCAGATGATGGTCAGATATGACAGATATAAGCATTGGGGACATGATAATTGTGAAACCTATGCACTCCAAGTTCAAGATCTCATTGCACCATAGCAAAAAATAAGACATGTGGTCTTCAGGAGCTCCAAAGAGATTTTAGTTTGTTTATACTCCCTGATTTGTACTTTACAGTAACCACTGATTGTGTGTCTGTTCAATTTTCACTCAAGCAGTGTGATAGGTCTGTGGTGAGGTCAGTAATAGCTGGTCTTACACCCTTACCATCTAATTTGGGAAGCCAACACCATTTTCCAAGGAGTAGAGGGGAAATAGCTTGTGAAACAACAACATTTTTTAACGTCTGTAGATGACTGATCAGCAGAGGGAGGGGATATTGTTTAAGGCCACATGATGGTGTTTTTCAAAAAGTTCTTTGACACTGAATATATCCCATGTTTTCATGCCCTGAAGTGAACTAATCTAAGTTCATGTATTTTCTCTCCCACTGCAGCCTGCAGCCACAAAGCTGTAAAAGATTGTGGTGGACAGAGGGAAGTGAACTCTCTGTCATGCCTGCACATGACCTGCAAAGCCATTAATCTCAATAACCTCTGTGCGGTGATCAGGAGCTAAACCCTCTTCACTTCATAGAAACTGTGCAGATGTATCAGACTTAACATCTGTCAGTCCTGCTTGTCAGCACATCGCTACAAAGGTCTGTTTTCAGTCTCATATCCGGATGGTTAGGATTCCATTTTGTAAAAGCTAAATACGGCTATATGTCTGTATTAATTGGAGGAGAATAGTGATTTCTTTCCTCGGTGTCTCCTCATTTTTAGATCATGCTTAGGCTACATACTGGACTTGGACTGAGGTGGACATGTCAAGACGTGGGTTTGAGGCATGGAGGAAAGGAGGGACGATGCTGAGGGGAACGGTGCACTGTCAAGGTGAGCTGCAGGCTGCCCGGCGGTGCATTCCTTCAGCTCATGTGCAGCCAAAACTCTTGATGTAAAGTGAAAGTGCAAAGCATTTTTTTACAAGAATAATGCTCTGTCTGTCTGTCATTCTGCTTTTCCCACTCCCCTTGTCCACCCCTTTTTATCTCTTTGTTGCCCTTCCCTTGGGTCATTCATGTGAGGACAGGAGTGGTGAGTTCAGCTCCACCTCTGACCCCGGTCAGGTTCACTGTGCAGTTATTACACTATCAGTCCATTCCCATCTCACACTTTAGTGTGAACCATGCTCTCCAGCTCAGGAATAAAACATAATGTTTTTAAAAGATGATGTGATGATGGTGATCATATTTTATCATATTACAGGTGATGATAGTTATATGTTATCATAGTGTCATAGTCACTTAGCAGATCGACAGTGATGATGAACTTCAGCTGCACTTTAAGTGAACTTGCACAGGAAAAAGCAGAGTGCTCTACATTGACACTGGAAGACTGGGCTGGACGACCCCCCCCCCCCCCCCCCCCCCCACACACACACACACACACACACACACACACACACACAAGACAAGGTACAGCTGATGATAATGGCATTAGTTCTGTAGGAATTTATTCTGTAGCCAAAGGATCGGACATTTTTAAATTTTGGCCTGACAATGATGCTGCATGAATCGGGGGATAAAGGTTAGTACCACTCACTGAATGTCATTACCAAAGTTTACATCAACCTGTTCAATATTAATTAATGTATAATTAAATTTCTTAACCAAAGCATTGGGCAAACTGACTGACATTGCCATCCATTGATGCCAATTAAACAAACAGACTGGGTTGACACAGAAAGAGCAAATATTTTCTTCTTGATAAAATTAATTATCTTCTTGCTTAATTTTACCCAGAAGTCCAACTGAAATCAAAACATCTCTTATGCAAGAGCGAACTGGCCATGATAGCAGCCATACAAAATCACAACATAATGGCTTTTTAAGTCTTTAAAATCTGGATCACAAAGCTCACACAGCTGCTCTTTTACAAACACTCTTTTGTATGTGGTAGAATAGGCATGTACAAAGATTAAAGCAATTAAATGTAGGTTCTTGAATATGATTTGCTTTGGCAGGTATTGAGAGAGTTACGCAAAACACACATTCCTGCACTGGCATTAGCATTAGACCTGAAAGGACTGAAGCAGTTTGCAGAGTCACAGGTTTGCAGATCTGGACATGTTGGCATGCTCTGCCTGCTGGTTACCACACTTTAAGTCTCCTCCTGTGATCTGAATAAAATATACCAAAATAGCTTATTTATGGAAAAAGACAATATAGAAGCTCATATGTTTTGCTGTCTGCATCCCCTCATGATAGAGACCTATCATTTGATATATCTCATCTGTACCTATTTATCACAGTGCATGCAACATACTGTGTTCTGACATTTAATCACGCATTCCTGTCCATTCGTGCAGGACATCAAAATCTATCAAAGACGTCCCGGTGAAACATGCCTACAGTGAGGTTTAGTTTCATCAGGATGTTTCAAAGCAGACTGTCTTGGCCACACGCCCAGGAACAGGCCTGGAGCTCTTTCATCTCTCTGTGTCCTACAGCATCTCACAGGTTCTCACAGCGCCACTCGCAACACAATACAATACAACACACAGTTTTGTGCTATTTACTTTGTAGTTTGTGGTGCATTGTGTCGATTTGTGGCTCTGTGGGGTAGCTTGACATGATTAGGAAGATTCCCTTGGGGTCAAAATCCTTGAAATTGTTAAGCCAACATGTTAATATTTATATTTTTGGCAACCACAACACTGGTTTGTGGAATAAAGAACTCTTTACAGTACTTTGTATTTCCAGAAATTGCTCCTTTTTTGCTTTCTTTAATTCCAACAATCAGCAGGGACCCACACTATCTGAGTCTAGATCAGAGTCTGCAATGAAACCTGGACCTTGAAACTGGACCTGACGCCCAGGAGTACTCAACCATGGAGCAGACCTTGACCTCTGTCACATGACCTCTTTAACAGATGTCTCCCTATCCACAGAATTAGACCATGAGGTGCAATCTACTGGGGGATGGGACAGGGGAATGAGGTCACTCTGAGGATGTTGTTTTTCAAATGTATCACATCGGCTTTCACGGTAATTCCCTGAGTAACCTGAACTTTGTGGTAAACATTGTCTGAAAGCGTCAACGACCAATTGAACTTGAGAATAGACTTCACTGAGGAGAAATACACTAGGACTGAGTCACAGGAAGAGCTGCATCTGCCAGTACTTTTAAACTGAGACACTGCCTCTCATGGAACAGGAAGAAAACCAGAGCCAGTGAATGACTGCAGTGATTATTAGATATATCAGAGTAAAGCAGCACCAAGGGTTATAAAGTTTAATGTGCACCATCGCAGCATCCTGTGTAAATCACTGTGTAATTAGAGTAAAGTGTGAATTAACCTGTGCAATGTTCCCAATGGTAATACTGATACCTGGCATCATGTGGCATATATAGCCACAGAGCTTATTACCACAGTCAAACCTGTATTTAAAAACCTTGACAGAGCATTAATGACCATCAAGCAAAGAGTATTTGAGTCGCATGTGGCTGGTTTATGTAAATTTGTGGACATCACATGCAGCTAAGAAACTGCTGCAGCTGCTTGGCTTCTATTTGCACCCAAGCACTAGCTTTAGCATGCTGCCAGCTTTCACACGCTGGGAGCAAGGAACAGATTACAGTGATCAAATTAATATCTGGGCTGATGTAGTACCAGGAGGCATTATTTATGGAAAGTATGCCACTGGGATCCTCCAAGGTTGAATACATTTATTTTATCCTTCATCACTCAGATTTTCAGTAGTAGCAGATTTTCTGAGAAGATTTAATTGAGACACAAACTGTTAACATACAATACCATGTGACTGGTATGTTAAGTGGAAGACCAGATCTTACCAGGTGTTCTACAGCTGGACATTGTACGCTTAAGTGAGTCACACAGACCATCTGGTATGTTATCCAGGTGGTCAGGAAAATGCTTCCTTTTAAGTGATACCAGGTTTGAGAAGGTTGCGCCTTCACATATGGAAATTAGCTGGAGAAAGGAGGTGAAAAGACTTCTCTACTTCTGCCATGTACAGAGTGCACCTACCCATCTTTGTACACTAATGACGTGTCTTCTTGCACCTGATCTGAATTTATTTTGGCACATATAATTATAAGCCAGTGCCTACGCTACTTAGGAAGAAAAAGGCATCTGATAACTGTAACAATAGCTAACAATATATATTTGCATACCACCTTACAAAGAGTATATTGTCTCAGTATGTCTCATACTGTACAAATCCCATTGAATTAACTGTATGATGTGAACAGACACATTTGAATTTCCACTAGCCTCATTATGTCTGTATGTTGAAATAATTTTTGCATTGTTGTTACTATTCTGTATTTTTCTATCTCTGTCACTACAGTGACCTAATTTCTTCCACAGGCATCAGTAGAGCTTTGTGTAATCAATTGAAACAATGCAAAATGTATCAGGTTTTCCATGATGTAGCACAAAGGTCTTGTTGTTTGCATGTTCTTCCAGATTCCTAAAACATGCAAGTCAGGAGAGATCAGACACACTGAAATACTCAATACACTTAAGAGTTGTTCACTGCCTTCTTTGTTCTTGTCATCTGTAGCCCCACATATAAATAACACAATGTGTAAAGTAGTAGATTTTTCATTAGCATGCAAATAATACTTAAGATTGTGTAGTGAATGTGTGGTTCAATCATTTTCTCCTTAAGCGTTTAGTGAAGTACATCTGAAACTCAGTAATTGATTACTTGACCAGAGGATTGAAAGGGGCCTTGGAGAGGCCACATTCATCTAGCAGGTCAGTTTGAAACTTGTCTTGTTCCTTCTTAATTAGGCCCAAACAGGCATGTGTCACGGGTCATCAGCTGTAGCAAGAGTGTCACCTTTAAGCATAACAAGTTTTTGCTGAGGGAGAGGATAATGGTCTGACCCAATAACCTCCCGTCACACATGGGTCAACTCATCGACCCTGATGGGGAGACGGGACAGCTGAGAACATCTATGTCGTTAATGGGGTCATGCGTTTCTAAGGAGATTTGTAGTGCTTGTTTGATGTAACTTTGATCCTAACTGACAGTTTCAAGCTTGTTGACTTATTTCCACCATCGACCAAGGCGCCCATGTGTTGCAACGCTTCAGGTTGGGGGACAGGTGGGCTTCCCTCAAGATGTCTATAGAGATCTGCAATGTGATAGATCGTCAAGCTCATGCAGCTGTAGCTCCTCTGAGGAGCAAGGTCACTAATCTCCCCAATCCCCAGAAGGCCTGAGGAGAGTATCTAGGGTCCAGTGTCAGAGCACAAACCTTTCATTCAGACCAAGTAGGAGGCTGAAGCAAAGAACCATCAGTAGTCTCTCCACAGTGCCAAGCCGGGCTGCAACACTGCCAGCTACTCCAGATAAGCTTCAGTGAAGCGAAGGGCTCAGTCTGCGAGACATCACGTAGAAAGTGTGTCAATTAAGTTTTCCTGGAAATGATTACTTTTTTTGTGTGTTTAAAAAAACATATTGTCCATGCTGCGCCCGGTTGTGTTAAGTTATGTAAAGTTTCATTTGCAGATTTACATTTCCGCATGGAAATCACTCCATATTTTGGCAAAATATCCACTCATGTCAAAACTGTTGTGCCGACTGTGTCGGAAGAGGTGTGTATTCATCACTAAATGAGACCTACTTACATAAGTTACCTGCTTAAACAAACAGACTCCGGAGGAGAAATTGCAAACTGGACCCTGTGCCTAAATAAATGTTTTCATGTGGTTCAGAGCCAAAGTTCTTGAGCCACAAAAAACAATCCACATTGCTCCTTGGGCTTGACACAGAGGCTGTTTTCACAAGTTATTAAGTACATTCAGAACAATTAATATATTATTTTCCTATGGTGTACAGGCTATTATGCAAAAAGTATTAAAACAACAGTGCAGCCCCTTTCTCTTCAGATAAGACCAATAATACAAAGTGCTCTTTTCCTGCATGCAATTTCATGAAACTGAACTGGACCACAAAACTAAAGATCTGTAACACCTTGCACTTGTTTTTTAGTAATTGTATTTTAAAGAGCAACCTCTATTTCTGCTGCTCTACCTCATCAAGGCAGGGAACTGTTTTGGTGCAGGGGGAAAAGGAGAAACAGTCCAGCCTTTGTACCTGTGGTAAAGTCACTGTATGAACTGTGGACTTCACTGATGGATTTCAGAAACTTTTACCTTATGAGAAGCTGTCTAATTCTTCCCTAACATATCGTGTTTAATATCCATATTTTGTCCAGATTATGTCATCAGGCTCAGTGATGGGAACACGGATTTATCACATGAATTATGAAAGAAAACACCATGTGTAGTATTACTGCAAAATATCAAACTTACAATCGCTTGAAAAATACTATGAAGACGCCCAACTCTGTGATCCAATATCACCCCTAAGAGACTAGAGGTGTGAACACATAGTGGGCAGGCAGTGGTGGTCTAAGGTTTTTGTTACTGGAGCTGTGCCATCTTCACCTGTAGGCCAACTTGATGTTCCTGTAAATTAGTTTAGAGAGTCAAGGGGAGTGAAGAAATGTTTCCACATTTTCAATTTAGTATCACGTTTTCTTTTCTCATGTAGATTATCTTACTTCTCTGCATTGAGCTGAATTTAAAGGTTTATGGCAAGAAGCTCTGTCACAGGTCCAACAGTCACATATGAGGGACAATGCATTAAAAAAAGTCAAACTCTGACAAACCTTCTTGAGCAGACATACAAAACAAATTTCCTCCTTGCTGGCCAAATGAGTGTAAATAGCTGTAACTTACGTGACATAAATAAGTCACTAATATCATGCACAGACTGACCAAAAAAAATGACAGGCAAGCCATTTACCTCCATACTGTGTTGAGCCTTCATACAAGCAGTCCCTGTGTCGGAGCGCTCTAGTTTAGTGACATGGAGAGAGAACGTGTGTAGACCTTTTTAAGGAGATCCTCTATTGGTCTCTTGACCTGGTGTATGTCCTCTGTGAAGAGGGACTTTGTTGCCCTCAGACAGCTCGTAGCCTTTAACACATACCTCCATAATAGTATCTGTGTCTGTGATTTTCCATTTGGAAAATTGTGAGCTTTCAACCTCACATCCCAGGCTTCACTTGACAGAGAGAGAGCGAGAGCAAGCGTAATCATCATAAGCCTAATGATACAGTGGTCTACTGTGGCTCCACTGTGATCGCCAAGCTTCACACACACATGCCAAAGCATACAGAAGAAGTTAAGCTAATCTTGATGTCTTTAACATGCTAACACCTGAGCATTGTGCAGTGTACAGTGCATGTCACTGCTTTATGCTTCACTTTGCAGACCTAACGTATGTAAAACTTAACATAAGAATACATTGAGAACAGAGCATAAATGTCTGGATGTCAATGGACCTACATGCAAACACATGTCTCATGTCTCCTGATATTACTAACAGTGTCCTTAGCACTTGCTGGATGCAGGTTCTTCCTTGACCTTTAGCCTTACCTTAGCAGTGTAATCCCAGTAGCAGCTGTCCTCAACACTGACAGCACGACAAGTGTTGCTCACTTGCTTCCAAACGGTCTAATTTCACTTTCACTGTAAGAGGATGGGATTCCTAACTACTGTATGTGTAAGGATCATTCATGAAAATTATGTGAACAATATGCCATGACCTCTCATTGGAAACACTAAAACATGAGCTGCTATGTTTCACTATGAGGTTTTTGTATGATGCTGCCCACAGCCATTATCACATTATCCACTTTAACCAGTAGACTCATACCACAGAGGCATCAGAAAACTCTCAACTCTACGGGCGGCACACACAGGGATCACTGCAGAGCTTGTCGTGCTGCGTCTCTGGGTGAAGGTGGGGGTGAGCAATGACTGGGTTCAGTGTGTGCTGTTGGACGGGTGACAGTTGGGGTCAGAGGTTCACTTTCCCTTCAGCTCCGTCTCTCTCTCTCCAGACTGGCTTTCAGAGGCTCAAAGAAAGGGTTTGATGAGGAGGACTCGGAAGCACCGAGGCATCTGGCAGCAGCAACCCTTCCCTCCACATCCTGAGGGCCGGCAGAACTGCTCTGTGGCGGCCAGAGGAGGGAAACAAGGTGCACACTGTGATCTAAACACAGACTGAGGAGGAGGGGCGGGGGGTGCGGTTCAGGTTACCCCTTCGGTAGGTGTTTTGCCACAGAGAAGCTCACTGTGAAGAGGAGAAGGGTGGAGGTGGGTAGATGTGGTGCAATTGTACGTTTACAGAGAACAAAAGGATTTTAATTGATGAAATTGCACCAGCATGTGTTAAAGAAGTCCCCCAAACACCCCTTCTCCTCGATAGATGGCTTTTTGTTTCTGACTGTGATACTGTAAAAGCGCCAGATGCTCTCACACTTACATCAGAGTCAATGAATTTGTCAAGCCACACATTTTCTCACACTCTTTTATATGATCTACATCTGTCGTCAGTGTACTTTTAGTTGACTTTGCTGTACATTTTAGTGAAGTGCAGTCACGCAAACAGGACTAAAGCGCTCACCTGTATGACCCTTCCTAAATGGAAATGATTAGTGAAAACTAGAACATGCCTCAGGAGATAAGGCAGTCACTCTTAGTCATTGTAGCATGAGTTATGTACAGGATACAAACTTTTTTTTTTTAGTAATGGTTAGGGCAACGTAAATTGTTGCCAGACCATACAGTACAGTATGGGACCTTGTTCACTAATTCTGTTACACACTGACTCCATAATAAGACCATATAAATGAACAATAATGACCTAATGGTGGTCTGTAGTGTCTTTATTATTGTATTATAACATGCAAAGGAAATGCTCTACTTAAAGACAATGATTTCCTGCCTTGTATCTAACTCTTAGCAAGAAATGTTGAACAGTTCCTCCAACATTTGGGCAACTTGGACAATGTGGAACAATGTGTAATCAAACACATATCTTCATTGTGTTCACATTTTTTCAATCAATCTTTAATGAAGTGTTTTTTTAACGCTGTCAAAATGAACCAAAGTATCAGCTGAAAGAAAGTTTAGCTAAAGCATTTGGACATTTCACTTGCTATATTGTGGATTGTGCACTTAGTGGTTGAAGACCAATTGAGTTTAAGGAATGTTTTTTATCAACATTTTGTGTTCAGTAATTAGTTCAGTAATTACAAGATGTTAATGAAAGTTTGACATACCGTTTAATTTCAATGTTGCCCTGATGTCTTGGTGGAAAAGTCCAACATCATGAACTTTCAAATTGGCTGCTAAACAGAATTGCATTCACATAACATTTTCTTAGAAAACAGCAGCAGGAAGATAAATAATAAACACATTTAACCAATGGCAGTGTGTAATTTGGAGACATTTTGGTAGGTTTGGACTCTCCTGAAGGCCTTAAGTGTCTTCACTGGAGATGAGTATTAGGACTTAAAATTAATTTAAGATCAAAGGAACCCCTCCTAACGTATTCCCATTTAGTAGACAGCTGACAAGATGTTTCCTTGTTAGCTAAGATTTCCCCCCAAAATCTCTATCTGCTTAGTTGGTAAGAAATAGGATTATAGCTACAATCATTTGGACAGTGAGTGGTGAGGTATTAGTGACTACATCTAAGCTGGATTTAAAGTGTACATACCAGTCATCCCCACTGGTTTAACACAGGAGTATCTGTTGAAAGCAGAAGAGAGAGCACAGCTACTGTAGAGGACAGCAAGAGTCCATGCTGTTGTATCCATATTTAGGCCATGGAAATAACGTTGAAGGGTTTTCCTATGAAGGTTGTCAATATTCCATGGAGGAATAATAACCTTAGCAATCTGCATACAGACCCTCCTCTATCCGAACAAGGAGAGACTATCATTGGAGTCTACCTGATAGTGTTAGGTAAGTCTACTGTTAAATATTGTTGTGTGTTATACATTGTTAATAGTTAATACATTTATAAATCATAACTCTTCTCAGGGAGGACCTCTCACTGAGAATGCCTTTTGTCCTTTAATGTTCAGGGTATTAGAAAGAGAGAGTCATGTGTTATTGTCAAGAACAAAAACCACTGTTTTGTGTTTCCAAAGGCGAGTCCACCACTGACACGGTGGCCGACACAGTTTGGCTTGTGTGGGTGGCACTGATTGTCTGCTGGTCCACGCCGACTCATGCAGCCAAGGGATTTTTTTAAACACAGAGACTGAGTTATAAAAAGATGAAAGATTCTCACCACTGTTATCTAACATGGAGTTAAAAATACTTAATGTTGAACGTCCATAACTATGCCTGCTGTTCGAGTCTTTATTTAAAATTTAGGTTTAAGTTACCGAGTAGTTAAGCAGCTAACACAATGACACAGATCAGAAACTATAAACAGCACGTTACTCCTTTCTACTCTGTTCTTATCTTTTCTACATGCTATTCTTTACTTTATGTTACTGCACTCTATTACACAATACACTACTTTTCTACTGTGCTCTATTATGACATTTTGTATTGCACTCTTCTATATTCTGCACTAGCTGACTCTATTCTGCTATGCTATCCACTCTATTACACTGTAATTTATTCTATACTCTATTATTACTATACTATACTATACTATACTATACTATACTATACTATACTATACTATGCTATGCTATGCTATGCTATGCTATCGTGTACTATATACTTCTCAACTCAGCTAATTATGTGGTTCACTCTGCTACACAATAGCATACAATAATACTGCATTATACTATACTATACTATACTATACCATACTATACTATACCATACTATACACTTCTGTACTGTACCTTACTGTACTATACAGCAATGAACTGTACTATAATATTCTATAACAAACACTTATCAACTTAGCTATACTAAACTTAAAAATACTCTACTACTTTATACTGTACTGTACTCTGCTCTACTATTCGTCACCCCACTATTATATACTATACACTTCTCTGCTCGACTATACTAGAATTTTAAATCATGCTGTACTCTCTCCTAAACTATGTTAAGGTTACCATACAACACTCCATTATATGTATGTGTGTTCCACTCAGTATGTACTAAATATGCTGTGTGTTTGTCTCTCCCTAGGATGGCTGTCCTGGTTTGGAAACAGTTTAGTGATGTTTGTGCTGTACAGACAACGGGCAGCACTTCAGCCAACAGATTTCCTCACTTTAAATCTTGCCATCTCTGATGCCAGCATCTCAGTATTCGGCTACTCCAGAGGGATTCTAGAAATATTCAATATCTTCAAGGATAATGGATATCTGATCACCTGGATTTGGACTTGCCAGGTAAAATCAACACAAACACAAATACTTGATTTAAAAGCACTACATTTAAAAGTGTAATTTGTGTTCATATTTATGCCATATCTGATCTAATTTCACAACAATCTTAACAATTATTCAAATCCCAGGAATGTTGGTTTTAAATTTACTTCAGCCTATTAAGGTAATGACTGTGCAAAGCTTGCAAAACAAAACATGTGTGTATGATCTGCTTTCTTGGCCAATCCCCAATTAATGAAGTACATTAAAAGAATCTGTGGAAGTCTATCGGTAAAGTGTGAATGCGTGAGTGTGCGTATGTGTGTGAGTGTGTGAGTGTGTGTGTGTGTGTGTATGTAGAGGGGATTATGCTAGTAGCCATGTGGGCTGGAGGTTAAATCTGTAATGAGATTACCCCTGTGGAGGCCTTTAAATGGGGGAAAACTCTTCAAGCAGCGTGGCACCTGTCAACAACCAAACAGGAAACAAATACAGTCACAGCCGCAGGGTGGTGATATGTTGTATAATTTAATTATGTGATTTACGCTGTTAAATTATGACAAGTAATTTGTATTAAATTAAAAGATGAGTTGTTGTTTATAATGTAAGTTGCACCATTCATTCCTGGTAGCCTCCTTCCACAGCCTCTGCTTGAAATGAAATAGTTGTCATACTTTAGGTTGGAATTCATCCAGGGTATTTTTCTTGCTCAAGGCTAGCTGTGGTGGAAACCGTGATATCCGTGCTGCAGAGAGTGAACTCTCTGAGGAATCATACAAAAACAAGCTGGTATAACAAGAACACTTTCAGTCTCAGAGGCATAAACCCCAAAATCTGAGTGAGAGAGATACTGTAAATAGAGGGCTGCTGCTGTTGGACGTCAGTGCAGCCACTGAGGTGATCTCATCTCTCAGACATCCAATCACAGGTTTTCAGGTGAAGGAGAAATATTGGGATAGCAGTACGCCCCTCTCTGTTTCACATTCCCCTGAGAGTGGTGAGCTGAGTAAGGGGGGGGGGGGGGGGGGGGGGGGGGGGGGGGGGTGTCAGGAATAAACAAGGGAAAAGTAAGAAGTGACAGAAATAGAGGAGGGAAGGAACAGGAAGGTGAAGGAGACAGGCATGTGAGAAGCATTAGCAGATTACTGCATGGAGCATGATGGGACATGAACACTTGCAAGCTGAGCCAGATCCCTGTGTTTTGCACCCTATGGGAAAGGATATTTTTGAATAGGATGGAGCCTTGTGGGACTCTTTGATGTTGAAAGGGGAAATTTGGAGAAAGGATTGTTCAAGCAGTGAACACCAACAAGCCATTACTTTACACATACTTGTCCTATGATCCAAAATGTCCAGATTCACAACATATTTTCTTGTCAGTCAGGACAGAGACTGAGATGAACAGGGAACATCAGGCCACCATCCTTACGCACCTGGTCCTGAATTCTTTAAAAACACTAAATGTACAATAACCCAGTTTCAAGGTAAAATCCAGACAGGCCAGAGACTGACAGTCCAGTAATCTGCAGAATGTGAGGGTGAAAAAACGTGATGACGGACAGTAATAGGATTACAAGTAAGGACGATCAAGACCCTAATCAGTGAAAGACCTTAACTGATCCATGTCACCTGGAAATGGCACAGCAGGGAGATCGAGCCAGACTGAAACACAGTAGCATAATTCCCTTTAAGAAGAGCTGCAATTAAAAGATTAGCCTTATCATTTGCCTTTTCAAACAATGGGCGGAATATTAGAATGCATTATTCTTTGCTTTATTGAGCAGTTTGAATAAGCTTGTTATCTATCTTCTTTTTACAGAAATAAGGATGAATTTCATAGATGTCTTACAGTGAGGGTTTACATTTTAATTTCCCAGTGCTGATCCTACATGTTGCAGAAATGTTCAGCGTCTGAAACATGTCAGATCTTCAACTGTAGAGTCTTTAGCTGATAAAGTCCAAAGCAAAACAAAGTCAAAAGATAAAGGTCTGGAACAATTAGACAAGCACCCTGAGGCTCAAGTGACTGGCCAAAGATGCTTTGAAGATATGTCATGACTCACCAACCCCTTCTTTCTGTCTCCTTCCAGGTAGACGGCTTCTTCACATTGCTCTTTGGTCTTGCAAGCATCAACACCTTGACCGTAATCAGTGTCACCAGATACATCAAGGGATGCCACCCAAACAAAGGTTAGATCCCATATTCAAATGAGAAAAAATGAAGAAAGCTTCTTGACTAGCGTCTTTACCGTCCTCACATTCCTGTAGTTCTTATCTGACAGAAAGAGCGTTTTTCAGTTTTAATGAAACCTTATTACCGTCAGCCGTGGAAACAGTTACCACTTGTCTCCCGTAATTCCATTTACATTTTGCCAACATGTCATTAAGTTAATTTGAGGTGACATTTTCTATTTTCGGGTGTAATTGATGCTGAAGAATGTTTTAATTATGTCTGTGTTTGGAGTGTTCACAAAACACAAGACATAAAAAAACCTGTGTGTGTATTTTTTTTACATCGGTGGTTAAGCTGTTGACATTGGTGGTACATGTCGGATAACATCCAGTGAATTATGTACATTATGTGCCAGAATACAACTTGATCCAACAAGTGCAATGTGGTTTTAGGTGAAAATAAAATAAATTAAGTAAAACATGTAGGTATCTAGCTGCACATGCAACAATATAAGCTAATACAGCAAGTAACCCACAGCAACAAAGTGATTGTATGCTAACTGTGCTGCTCGACATATGGTGTATTGACATAAGATATGTGTGTTCTGCTTGGAAACAGAGCAGACTGATTGATTTTTTCCCCCTGAATACAAAGCTATGTGTACTTTTACAACAGAGGTCCTTTCAGTCACAGATGTTTGCAAAGGCTAATATGAGAAAAGATCTCATTGTTCAATAAATGTCACAATCTGACATTCATAACAAGGCAAGAATGCTGCATCTTTAAGTGCCTCTCACTTTTTCTGTCCTGTGTTTGCCAAATTCAGCACATTTAACCTTTCTAGACCGCACACACACAAACAGCTGTTGAACTATTTGGGGATTTCTGGGAGGCAGGGTTGCCTATTGTGTTGTGTTCATTGTATTGCATTTCTTTGTTTTGTGTTTTTGCAGGTTTCTGCATCAGTATGAACACCATTGCTATATCACTCATCTGCATTTGGACTGGAGCGATGTTTTGGTCTGTTGCTCCGCTGCTGGGCTGGGGCAGTTACACAGGTCTGTTCATGTACCCATCTCATATAAAGGAGGGAATATGAGATGTTTATTTTATGAGCCATAATCTGATCCTCGTGTCTTATGTTTCATAGATCGAGGATATGGTACCTGTGAGGTGGACTGGTCGAAAGCCAATTACTCCACCATCCACAAGTCCTACATCATCTCCATCCTCGTCTTCTGCTTTTTCATTCCTGTGATGATCATGCTCTTCTCCTACATCTCCATCATCAACACAGTGAAAAGCACTAATGCCATGTCAGCTGATGGTTTCCTCACCACTCGCCAAAGAAAGGTGGAGAGAGATGTCACAAGGGTAGGTTAATAGCAAAGGGTTTGTTTAAAATAATTGATTGAGACTCTTTAAAGTGCCCTCTCAGTAATAAACTTCCTCACACATTATTTCCAGTCCTGACAATTGTTCCCTCATGTTCCTCTCTAGATTTCCATTGTAATCTGCACTGCTTTCATCATGGCCTGGTCGCCATATGCAGTGGTGTCTATGTGGTCAGCCTGGGGCTTCCATGTGCCAAGCACAACCAGCATCATCACTCGTCTTTTTGCCAAGTCTGCCAGCTTCTACAACCCACTCATCTACTTTGGCATGAGCTCCAAGTTTCGTAAGGACATCGCTGTGCTGTTGCCATGCACGGGACAGCACAAGGAGGTCGTCCATCTGCAACATTTCAAAAACTTCAAGCCCAAGGCTGATGCCCCGCCCCTACCTGCTTCACCTGCTGTCCAGAAACTGGAGGCGAAATACACACTGAAACAGTCCAATCATGACAGCGACTCAGGGGTCAACAGTCCTCCTCAGACTCCTCCATCTGACCCACAGGGGGTCTTCCACATCGATGTGCCCTCGCACATTGAAACATCAGAGTACTGGTGTGACAGGCTCTGAAGACTGTTCTCATTTTACCTGAATCAATACTTGAATTATGAGGGGAGATTGAGAGTATTTTTGTATTTTTTGGTCTTACCCGTGTTAATAAACTGTGTAAAATGTGTAACTACTGTCAATAAATTATTTTATGAATCTCATATGGGGTTTGTTTTTGGTCGTTGGGTTTTGTTTTTTTGCAGTCTTCCAGACTAAATTGGTAATGACAACATACAGTTTGGATCAATATTTTCTGGTTTTCCTGAATCTCCTTTTATTGTATGCATCTCATGAAATATGCAGTCAGATATGCATGATACAATCTAGAAACACTGAAGTATCCTCAACTCAACTGAGGCGTGTGATGGCACAGTATTCTGCATTTTCCCAGGCTGCCCCCAGAGACACTCATGCCATCAGATCCTCTATGTATCCCACATTCCCTGGAAGGAAGATGCTAGACAACATTCTCTTAAGCAGCATCTGCAATTTAGAGAGGAAACTCTCATTAAAGGAACAAGGGTGACTCTATTTTTACAGAAACATTTACGACAACTTGTTTTCTTCGGAGAGGCTTCCAAACTAATGGAACTGTTCAAAGAAACACTGAAATAGAGCCTGATCTTTTTTTCTGCAGTAACAACATCAATGTGTAATCATCTACTTGAGCCATGAAGGTTTAATCTTTAAAAAAAAGCTCCTGAGGTGGTTTCTGTATTTCTGCAAAGACCATAATCACAGGCACAATGAGCTCTTTAACAGCAGCAGTTAAGACCTTTAGATCAAAATGGGAGGCAGCATCAGCAGAACTATCCAAAGTGCATAATAGCAGAACTGCATACACCAACAGGCTTTCCCTGTTAGTGCAACACCCTTCTTAGTGGTCTACATAGGACTGTGTATGTACTGTGTGTACTGTGTGTGTGGGTGTATTGGGAGCGCTGTGGGGGTGCACATGTAAAGTAAACCACAACAGCAGACAAAAGCCACAAACCACTAAAGTGATAGTAGATGTGACTCCAAGTGTCTCTGTTTCCCAAACAGGTGTTAATTGGTTTGTTTAGTGGAGGAGGAGTGATTGCTCTGGTGAGAGTTTACTCACTCCTCTTGGTTGTCTTATTTCACAGTCAGAGGATGAGTAGCTTGCAGAAAAGATGATAAGAATCATCAATAAATCGTTTCTCCACCTTCATGACAGAAATGATGCAGATTGAAGTGATAATGTAATGCAAACCATCTTTTTCTTGGGCATGCTTAAGCTGTGAAAATATGTGTTTGAAAGAAACCCGTCAAACAAACAAAAAGATGCTTGCACTGATAACGCTGCAGTGTGCCAGCTCTTCGCATCGTCTCCCGATGCCCCCCGGGGTTACGGTTCCTCTTCTGCCTGGGTGAAGAGTTGAGAGCCTCAAGTGGGACGGGCAAAGGGGTGGAGGGGGCGAACTCTGGCCCCATCCCGTTCTCCACTTTTAATGAGCGCTCCGATCATGCAGGAGTAAAAGTCCAGGTGGAACAGTTCAGTGCTTGCAAACACGCCCGATGGTCCATAGCTCCTCTCAATGAACGCGTAAGGATTAGGGAAAAGTGCGCAGGGAATTACATATTTTAACTCCTTGGGGATTATTTAATCTTCACAGGTAAGTTTTTCCTTCATTGATCTGTGGATATGAGTGAATTTTAAAAAGAGAGCTAACAAGCAGTCACACACATGAAATGGAGATTTTGTGTTTGCTGTCGCGTGGCGTTAATCAATTATCCACTTTCTACATGACGCGTTGCCAAATTGTGCGCAATTCATTAACATTGCGTTAAAGATGAATTGAATACTTGTGATAATCAGGTTTGAGGTGAATTTCATCAACAGTGCATGAGGTCTTGAGTTGTTTTCACTTTTTATTGACTTTTTTCCTCTGCAATTTATGGGTCTGGTTCATTTTAGCAAACCTTCTGCAGACCTGACAGGCTACTCAAATAAGTGCCCTGCTGCTTAAATTCAGTTTGTTTAACTTTCTGTTTGTTTTTTCTTTTTCTTTTTTTCTCCCTTTTTTTGAGTAAACGCCCCTCTCCTGTTTTCTAAAGTGAGGTTTTTAGGTGAATGAATTCAGGCATGTCATAATCATTCATCCTGCTACTGCTTCTCACGACTGATGATAAAAAAATGATATGTGGAAAACAGAGAGCCTTTATTTTTCTTGTAATCGCTCATTTTTATCTCACAAGCAAAAGGCTTGAAAAATAAATTCCTCAGTTTTTGTTTTAATTTCTGACACATTATGTTTGACATTTCTTTGTTTATTTTTCCTTGCATTTCTCTAAAGTTTTAAGGAGCATGATTAAGCACAGGTGGTCTCTATACAATATGTCCAGCAGCAGATTGCAGGCTCTGGCTTGCACTGAAGCTGGTGCCAAGAATTAAAGTAATTCAGCCTGTGCTGTGCTCGATAAACAAATAGTGCCCAGCAGCAGCCCAAAAGGCTACAGAAATGACCTTGTAGAGACATGTTGGTTTTCCTCTGTGTCTGATCTATTCTGTGTTTCTCAGACAGCTTGTTGCTACAACACTTGGCACATCTAACGTGCTTACAGTACATTTCTGACACCTGTGAATGCTGGGATTTAACACTGGCACTGGGTGTGTAAATACCACCTCACTTCAGGCATGTCATTATTCAGGAACAGTGTGAAAGCAGATTCACAGCTGGTCATTATACTCAAAAAAGCCTCAGTCCCATCCACTGCTTATACTTTTTGCATTTACACCAAGTCCACATCAGACAAGGAGTGTGGGTGCTGGTGAAAGGGAGGAAGTTAAAAAAAAAACAGCCCTTGTGTTTTGGCACAAAGGTACTTGGCACTTAAGTTCACCATTACTGCCGGAAGGAAAACATTTTAGTGGGGAAAATGTGAAAACAAAAGTCGTTTTCAGTGTATTATCAGTGCTTATCACCATCTGCCTTTAAACACTGTGTTGCACCAGTCACAGGTGTGTGTGGTCTGCCCATGCTTTGAGAACCCATTGTGTGTGGGCCTTTGAAATATGCACACAAAAGGTACTGTACATCCTGTTTGCATTATAGCCACTGTATATGTGACACTCCTCCCAGGTGTGATTTTCATCCTCCATCAGATTTCTGGCACTTACGCATCAAAAATCACTGGAATGGTTCCCCGCAGGAACTGAAATTGTTAATTTCATTGCTGCAGGGGTTTGTGCGAAACAGCTTGTCCTTGTCTAATCTCGGTGAAGGTTGTTTTGTACATGTAATCCACATTGTAGTGAGAATGTTGAGTGAGTTACATTTTAATTCCTCAAACTATGTGACCCGTCTGAGCTGTTGAGTTTTTCTACAAAGTGACTGAAGCCCACCGCACAGAACCTTTCATCTCCTGCAGCGGCTGAGAAAATTGTGTTGTGTATTTTTTCATCCAGTTTTTCATCCTTAATTGTCAGCATGTTGACAGGCTGTTTAATTTGTGTCCCCACCCAGAAGAAATTAGATGCGGGAGATGCTGAGTGTGTTAAAGAGTAAAAGCATGATAACATTGTGGAAGCAAGCTAAAGCTGCACGATGGGTCAGTCTATGGCTTATCTAAAGTTTAACACAGGTGTAAGATTACCTATGAAGTATGTAACCCACCCTGTTTGTGATATATGGTGGTGCTAAGTGTTCAGTCTGAAAGGCCTCACATACCGTGATCTGGGCATCTGATAAGTTTCCAGATCTCATTCTCTGTTTGTATATTTTTGATCCTTTAGTTGAATGTGTGTGTGTGTGTCTCTGCAGGTCCCCTCAGGATCTATTATCTACTGTACAGGAAACTCCCCACAGTGTTTGTCAAAGCATATCATTTGCGCTCTGTTTCATTGCTTGGAGAAGGAGCCATTTAGAGGCTCACGCTGAGAATACAAATTAAAAGGTCTCAAATTATTGTCATTTTTTTGCACATTTAGTTTTATTCCTAACAATGATGTCAGGCCTCTTTTGAAGGAAATCTTTATAAGAACAGAGTCACAAAGCGGAGGCTTCTTTTGAAGTATTTGTTGGCTGAAAATGTAGTTGTAATTTCAGGGAAAATGGAGCTCACAGGTTAGATGCCGTAGCAGGTGTCTGACAGATCAGTCCTGGAGTTTGCTTTATCCAGTGAAGCGCGCTGACTCACCTCTCCCGTGCTGCAGGTCTTCTGTACTGTAGATGTACATATCTGTCCCGGCTTGTTCCCAGCCTCAGCTTTATTCCCCCGCAAGGACAAATTGTAGTCCTGACTGTGCAGCGATGATCTACCTGCCTGTCAAAGCATAACACTGTGGAAAAATCCTGTCAGTGCTCATGAATGACAGATAAAAATGCTGTGCTGCATTAGGGAAAATCCTAACTATCCTACCCATATTTATTTATACTTTAACACGATATGCTGTGTTTGTGATGTGGATTTATTTTAAAGTTATGATGGATGATTAAAAAAAAGGAGCTTCAGCCCACAGCATGTACATCATGAAGCTACAATAAATAACTGTGCACAGAAATAGCTGATCGAGGTAAATGTGAAAATGATGAATTCCAACTCACCAAAATCCTGTGAAGTTACAACACAACATGCTAATGTTTACCAGCAAAGTGGGAATGTGGTTCTTTATACCGATGTGATGCAGATGCTGTACAGGATGTTATTATTTAGGAGACGTGGCAAATAGTTGAACATTTTGGGAAATGTGCTTTCTTTCTTTCTTTCTTTCTTTCTTTCTTTCTTTCTTTCTTAGAGTTAGATAAGATCAATACCACTTTCATAAGAGTGCTATCGATCTACTGTAAGTCTCTTTAAGAAAGTCAATGTGTCTATTTCTTAAAAGTTGCATTATTCATGAGTCTGTGTCTGTGCTCAAGGACAGCAGAATTACATTTTCTATGAAGGTCCACTTCTGATGATTGATTGGCAAACATGTATAACTGCACCCCAGCGGTTGCAAGCTTAACAATACATACAAATATGATCAAGCTTATGGGTTTTTGGCATTTATTCTTTGTTAAAAGTTTATTAATTTAGTTCTTGGAGGTTTGCATGCTTTCTATTTTTAGACTGCTGCTTTCACACTCGCACAATTCAAACCTGGAAGCTGCCCAGTACAACCAGAGTCTGATCTACTGGCCACTAAGCAGCTCCATTGTAGCACTTTAAGGTTAGGGGTGCTGCAGTACTTGTAACATTTCCACTTTTTTGCCATCTTGATATTCAAACTGCAATCTTTTGGCCACAAAACCACCTCTCTGACCAGACAGATGTGGTTTTATGAAGTGTTTTCACTACTGCATATTGCTAACAGTATCTGAAATGCATCACATGACCCCGCCTTAGAGGTCACTGTATGATCACATGTTCCCACTTGATCACATTGAACCTGTCGGTGTGTGGCGGCAGTAACAGACATGATGCTGCCCTTGTGGGAGGTACAGCATTCCTCTGTTAACAGGGAGACCTCAGTCGTCACCTCCCCAGGAAGGAGGTCAGGCCCACTGCCTCAACACACAGCAGGGACTGATGTGGCTCTCATATTTAATTCCTCCTCCAGACTAAGTATAAATGACACTAAGGACAGGAGTAAGTAGATGTGAGGTTCTCCCTGACTAGTCCTAACCGGCACAATGATTTCTACAAAAGACCTGCAGTCTGTCGCCCCACTTCTGTTCTTGTAAACACAGGGTCTCTAAAATGGGTATCACCTTTGAATCTAAATGAAATACAGACAGAGAGAGAGACCCTGTTCTTTGTCTACTGTAGCTGGGATCCAGCTTCATGTGGTTGTTGGTGTCAAACAAAGAAAGCCAGCTGATTGAAAACAGTTCCCTATTCCTTATACATTAAATTATGTCTGTGTGTTATCTAATTGAGTCTGACTCCATAGATAATATTGAGAGGAATATTACAAAGAGTGTTGTCTCAGAGCCCAGATGTTAGTTGTGGAGCTTCTGATTGGCAAATTCTTTCAGCCTCTTGTAACTCAATAAGTTGGAACAAGAAATGTTGACCCAAGCTGTTATACAAACCTTATTTGATGTGACTGATCTTGGGACTAGGTGTGCCTACTTGTGTTATAATAAATGTTTTCAGTATGTTTGATTGACCCCATTTGCTTGACTGATGGTAAATGAGTCATCCAGCTTTTTGTGTAGTTACATTTCACAGAGTCTGCCGACCATCCAAAAAGCTCTGGAAAGTGTAGCTCAGTGGCACAAGTTTACTCTGCCTCGTCCCCAGCCGACACACACCAACACTCAAAAATGTTGACCAGAGTGCCCAAAGTTACTCTCAGTGTGTAAGCAGGAAGCAGGAAATGGGTTTGCAGAGGATAACCGTGAAATGCTGCTTCATCTCCTCTCTCTATATAAGGTTGGGAGGTTATACAAGGACACCTGGCTGCCCTGCTGAACCAGCACACCACCCATCATGATCAGAGCATCAGTCACTGCCGTCTGCCTCGGTGAGTCTGTCTCTGTAGGAGTGTGCTGGTTTGAATTACATCATTATTGACTACGATGTTTCATATTCCCAAATACTGTGGTTTCCATCTCCATCCAGCATCTGGATTTCTGCATAGTAGCACCCTCAAACACCAGCATCCTCTGTCATAGAAGTCGTCTGTGTACAGTAAACACACTGATGATTATGTTACTTTGTCTGCTATTACGTGAAAGTCCCTCTGATTCACCCGCAGCGCTCCTCCTGTCCTGCTCTTGCTGGGCCAAGCCTAACGGATCAAAGAACAAGAAACCAAAGCAAGGTAAAAATCATCAACAAGCAAGTCTGTAATCTGTGTCAGGCTCAGTGTTACTGTCTCCACTGCTGTCGACTGTCGTTTACACTCATTCACTTCATAATGTAAAAGCTTTCATTATCTATCATTTATTTATAGGGTGGAAATAAAAAGATCTTCATGATTTGATAATTTGTAGGCTCAGGACATTTAGGCTGAATCTGGGCAAAAGTCAGTTGGTAGCTGTTACATTTTTACATACAGTATAATCATTATTACAAAAGCATTTCACTGATTATATTTGAATGTGAAGCAGATCCTAAATACAAGTTGAAATGTACTCGCAATGATTGTCACTATCAATTAACCTGCAGATTATTTTCTCAATTCATTGATACATTGTCTATAAAATACCATCACATCACAGTTTCTTGAAGCCCAGTGAAGTAATTAAATTGATTGTTTTTTTCAGAGCAGTTCTGCAAACCCTTTACATAGATAGTTAAATATTAGAGAAGACAAAGAAAAACAGTAAATACTCACATTTGTCTGTATTTTTGCTTAAAAACAGAACAGTTAATTGATTGTCAAAATAGTAATTGATTATATTTCTGTCACTCTACTAATCCATTAATAGACTGTTTTATTTTTTGTAATTGGACTTCTGTGAAAACAGTGATTATATGTAACCTGGATGTCTAAACAATGATTTCCTCTTCCCTCAACAGTTGTTCCAGCCATAGAGTGCGATGTCAGAGCGGGAAAGATCAACCTCCCAGAATTCATAGTCAAATGTCCCGCGCACTGTAAGGAGACCAAGCAGCAAGTTTATGGGACAAGCGTGTTTGCCTCTATCTCCAGCATCTGCAATGCAGCCATCCACAGGTAGACCGTGAACTTCAGTGATGAAGTGAAATAAATCTCATGTGGGAGGTCTTTTTGGTTCTTTATGTTGACTGCATTTGCTACTGTATAATATTTATTACTGTGTCAGTCCAAATTGTCTTCTTACTAAAAAAATGTGTATCCACCAACAGTGGCGTCATCACCAACTCAGGAGGAAAGGTGATTGTGAGGAAAATGGCCGGGCAGAACTCCTACAAAGGCAGCAACTCCTTTGGCGTGCGCTCCCTGTCTCTTTCTAAATGGAGGGAGTCATTTGTTGTCTCAGGTATTAATATTGTTGAGAACAATGTGAAGCACAGCACCTCAGAGTTAGCCCACAACCCATCAACTGGCTTTGTGTTTCAGTGGGCAAGCCTAAGAAAGGAGTGATCTACCCGTCCACCCTCGACTACGTCCCATCAAGACCTACCTACGTTAAAACAAGTGAGAGGAGGTTTATTGTTACAGTCACATCTTGTATGTGAATATGAATTTTGGAGCATCAAATTAAGCATTGTCAACAGGTGGTTTGACAGATGCTTAGTGTTTCACAGTGATACAACAATCTGAGGAGGACTGAAGTATTGATTTGGTGATTTGCAATCCAACAATGTCAAAGGACCTAGGCCTAAACTGGGCTGAATTTGTTTGAAAAGGCTACATTCTTTTAGATATCTAGGTGACATCGTTGTTTAAACTGAATTTGGTTGGTGGTTTTATGTAACTTCCATCGTCCATCCAAATGTAGCCCGGTTTAAACCTAGAAATCTAGATATCTTTTGGCCCACAAATTACAAAATCAGCTGTTATTGTAGGAAAAAGGTTCACTGTAGATGTCCTGCGTTTGACTCCAGTGTGTTGAACTTGCACAGGTTGAATGAGGAGTCGGAGCGCTGCAGTCTGGCGAAGAATGCCAAGAATGCATTACAGCACAGTGGTTACTGTACTGTACAATCTTCTTTCCCATCCATCCGTCTTGTATATGACTGCCTTCGTCTGTTGTCTCCTTTTAGGTCAAAAGGACAAATCGCACGCCGTTACCACGGCGCTGCCTACGACAGCAGCACCTGAACCCACAACTATGATACCTGAACCTACCACCACAGCCACAACCACGCCGGCTCCCACTACCACCACAACCACCACTACACCTCCACCACCTCCCACTACTGCCAAGTCTCGCGCCGCAGTTCACAAAGTCAGGGACGCAGGTGAATTTCAACATATAAACCATCTTTAAGTTTTCCATACAAAAGCTATTTATTTCCTTTAAATCTATGAATGTATGTACTGTATGTTATGTGGAGGATTGTGCATTTACTTGGATGCATAATCCAGTAAAACCAGTCCACACAGAACATCCAGTGCAGTCAGCATGCTGCCGATAGCTGACGTCTAACTAACAACTGCAGCAGCTTGTTACTAGACTTGCTTTTTTGCCAGAACAAGCTTTCATTTGTGTGAAACTGAGTGATGAAGATGAATGATTGCAGCTGGTAATTGCAAGTCACAACTGCAATTATGACAAATTACAGCCAGTCTGTGATGAAGTTAGCGCGGTGCTGCTCGGTCACTCGACTGACGGACTTAACCGTACGTTTGATCACCAGACATTTCATCACTCTTATTACATGAGAACCTTATCAGATGGTAATCACTGTGAGTCATCTTCTCCATTTGGACAGAAATGCAGCTACAGTGAGTAGACAATGCTGCTGTATCTTTAAGGTATGTGTGCAAATGAGACGGGCGGTGTGCCAGAAAAACCTCCCAACCATTTCTCTTTCCTTCATTTTCTGTAACATTATCTCTCTCTTCTCCATATCGGCACCCTGTGTGTCTTTCTTTTATCTAGGCAGCAGTCACCCGTACCTTGCCTCCGTGGCAGCCACAAGTTCGAGTAAGTGAAGCAAAGCTGAAGAGAGATCAATGCTGTTTTTTATCTGGTGGCATGAAGGGGTCTAGAGGTGTTGCTTAACACTGGGGTGTGCAAGAACACGTCTTTACATCAAGCATGGGGTCGTCTTGGAATTTGTGTTCATCAGGGTTTTATTATCTATTCTGCATTTAAGGTCCTGTTACCAAAGCAAGTTTGTCATAATCGACGGCATAACTTGTGTATGTAAGGTGAAATCAGCCCAGTTAATTTGCTTAACGCTAGAAAACTCAAAACAGTAGGGTTATTGGCTTATGCTTAAACCAGAACTACCTCGATTTTGCAGCTTTTTAACTTACATTTAAACAGTACAGAGATTTTTGTCTAAATATGCCACATTGTGTTATTCTCAACACTGGTATAGGACAGACACAGAATGGTCAAGGAAAGAGTCCCGGCCAAGGTACAGTATGTCAATACTCCCACTGTTTCTGCAGCTCTTGGAAAATCCTTTTACTGTACACCACGTATCAAAATTCAAGTCTGACTAAATCATGACATTTCTTCAAAGTATTCAGAGGAAGTGCCTATCCGAATAGATTCCCACAGCGTTCCAATACAGGTAAACCAAGCTTTTGTTGTCCTGATGTGTATGTTTTTCATTTTACATTTGGATGGACAGAAATTGTCTCCACATATGCTCTTTTTTCCCTTTTCAATTCTGAAATACATAACTCTTCTCTGCATGGCATCTCTGTGTGTTCTGTGTGTGGACTGCTTTTAGGACTTGTGTTCTAACACAGGGCCAGACCAGTTCTGGATCAGCCCTGCTTCTTTTCTGTTATCTGTCAAGTAAAATAAACACTGAAATAGAGTTTTTCCCTGAAGTGAGCGCTTATCATCCTTATTCCTTATCCTTAGCTTATTATCCACTGTAATGTGATGTAATGTTTCAGTGACGATGGGAAATCTGAGAATCTAACACCATTTTCTGTATATTTATTCTCATATAAGTTATGCTACTATAAAACTAAGATCATTTTCCCCACAGCTTTTGTTTCTTGGTTTTTGTCAGTAAATTGTCCTATTTAAAGTTAGTGAATCATCTTGCTTGCCCACCATACAAAACATAGTGTCCTATTTTCTTTTCTCCATTACAAATTGAACATATTATTTCACCATATCACACATTTAAATTAGTCAAAGATATGAGAAAGTAATTGTGCATTATTTTTATTTTATTTTACAGGTGTAACAGATTAATACTACTTCACTTGACATCTCATTATATTTGTCCTACATTCTTGGTTGCAGGTCTGCGCCGACCAGAGGCGGGGTCAGCTATCAGGAGACAGCCATCCTCTCCAGTCGGCCCAGGTCAGCCTCATCACACACACACACACACACACACACACACACACACACACACACACACACACACACACACACACACACACACACACACACACACACACACACACACACGCAGACTATCACACACACAGAAACAAATAGGTAGACATGGCAGGACTGACAGTGATTGCAGGTCAAGGACAGCAGGGGAAACAGATGTCTTTGCTGGAACAAGAATCCTTGGGATGTAGACCGCTGTAAGTCTGACCCTTGTGTCCACACCCATAAGCCGCTGTGATTTTCACCCGGGGGTCATTGCTAATCCACTCCATCAAGCATCTCAGCTAAAATTCCTTTTACGATAGCTGCTGCTCTCTGTCATCAGACACATCTTCTCATTCGTGTTTTCGTTTTCCCAGATGAAAAGAGGCATATGAAGCTGAGTTAAGGCCTGTAAATACACCCAGCATATATCCTTTTGTTTTTGCTGTCATGCTGCGGAGAAAATGCCTTCAACTCCACTCAAAGCTAAACAGCTGGGATGCATTTGTGGATGGAGCTCCAGACCTGATGCTCTCTTCCCTTCCTTTTTCCCCTCTTATTCTATCTGCCTGTTTCTCATTGCTACAAACAGCTTTTAACAGGGTTCAGCCAGCCCCACCCGAGCGGACTCCAACCATGAGCCAGTCTAACCCTGGTAAGTATCTCCAGACCCTGAGTGGGAGTCCTCAAAACTTGACAAGCAGACACCCTCATTGAGGTAGAGACATAGACAGGCCCCAAGCAGGGGAATAACTTGGGCAATAAAACCTGTGTTGAAATGTCTTATAAAGCAGCACTAATGTTTACCCTCTGTGAGATGCTGTGGTTCAATGCGTGGCCAGTCGTCTATAAACAACGGGTGGAAATACAACCACACCCTCGACTGTTACAGTGCCCAACATGAACAAATGAGCCGTGAGTATGATATGCCACAAGGATGAGCAATGATGTGAAAGCATTGTCCTGAACTCACCTTGTGCCATATCTCTGCTGTATCTGAGACAGTAGCGAACTTTCTCTTTTAGATAAGACCATGATGAGAAATGCGCTCTGTCAGTACTGTAATAACATCTTATGACAGATCCCATCTGGTCCGGCCTCTTCACCTCACTTGTAAATGCTTGCAGAGAGCAAGAGAGACATGAAAGCAGCAGCAACGAGTGGCCCGGTGGTGCTCCCAGGGAGAGGTATGACCCAGTCCACAGCTCTGTAGGATCTGGGTCCACTCTGCCGCTTGTCAAGAATAGAAACCTCTCGCCATTCAAACCAGGCTAGGTTTGGCTCACGGAGGAATGTGCTTCTGCTTTTGCTTCTGTGGAATGCAAAACCAAGGATCCCTAAAGATAGACAGGAATATATCTGTTTAAATGATGGTTGATCATATGATATTTCTAAAATGTGGTGTTGGATGTTTCAAACCAGTGCACATCACATATTGCATCTGACTACCATGCTGCTATTGAGAACTTTGTACCAAAAATGTCTGATCAGTGCAAAGAACAGCTATTGAGATTGTCAGCTTATGTATAATAATGTAATACGTAATACTACCTATGTAACCTCAAGCAAAATTCTTTATGCTTGAGGTCGGAGGTCAGAGGTCAGTATCAGCCGTGGGAGCCGGGAAGGAATTCAGTGTCTTTCTCAAGGACACTCCAGCAGGGAGGATGCTTGCAAACGCTGCAGTTTTGAACTCTGATTTATGAGTTGATGGGTTTACTGTCCAGTCGCTTTGCCACCCGGCTGCTCCGAACAGATGTGTGCAAATTTATTGTCCAGGTTTCTGCAAATGTTACGATTCAGTTTATTGTAGCATTTGTAATGAGATACGCCCACGTGACAACCTGTGATTCAGGAAAAACCTCCATAGAAGATGGATCGCTTTACCTCAAATCCCACTATTTAGCATTTATAAGCAATATATAATTATCTAATGAATGATAATATAGTAAAATCCAATTGGAGTAATTCATAGAGGTTATAATTGTACTTATATATGTTTATTATAGTATGTTATAGACTAATTGTTAAATGTTAATATGCAGCTTATATACAGTATGATAAATAGGATTCATTCACACTGATATTCTTTCTAACCTTCTGGCTGCAGTGATCAGTGAAGTGGCGATGATCAGGAGAGTTAAACTCAATCCTTTTAAAGCACCTGTTTCAACCGAAAAAATAACACTGCTGTCTGCTGTATAGCGCTGTGCCTTTGAACAGCAGCAGATTAAGCTAATCTCGGCGTCCTGCTATCTACACTGTCCCTGGTTTGACACCAACTTTAGAATAATACTCCCACGTTTAGCTGGGCTGTTGGCCGGGCTCTCCCAGCCCGTCCCAGTCAACAAAGGCCCTGCTCACTAGCTGTCACTGGATGGGAACCCAGAAATTCGGGCTGTGTGTTTGTGTAAGCTACCCACCGCAGGGAGGGGTAATCTGAAGTGTGTTGTCACGACTAAGTCAGGTTAGACAGTCGCCATTGGACTGTTGTGGTTTTGCTCAGCTGTTTGGGCTTCTGGTGTTCAATCACATTTCAATTAACCTTCACTTAGCCATGCAGGAGTCTGCCTGATTAAACTGTCTGTCTTTGCCAAGTTATAAATTGAAACTTTGAGTCTGTTTGAAGAAATTATGATGCCAAGAGCAGCAGGTAAAAATGGAGAAAATGAGAAACACATTTTCTTGACAAGTTGGGCTTCCTCTGTCTCTCCAGCCTGCAGGTAGAAAGAGAAAGGCTAAAAATAATGAAAAAAACCTCTAGTCGCTCAGTAACTGTCTGTCTGAGTGATTACTGTATGTTTAGTGTCTGACTCAAGGATGAACATTTGTGCATACCCCACTAATAACGTAGCAGGTTTAGTGGAGGTCACAAGTATGCTCCTCCTTGCAATGACACCGGCTGATGCTTGTCCTGAACGCAGCTTTCTAATCTTCCCTGCACAGCTTTTCCCAGAAGGGATTGGGCGCCCCCGTCCTTCCCTCGTCCTGATTGGTTCCCTGGGGCTAGACGACCAGCAGGTACCAGCAAATAACCTTAACCCTTTTTTTTTTTTTTTTTGCAAATCGTAAATGTTAAATGTTAACTAAGGTAAGACTGGTATGGGTGCAATATGTGTATGTTTCTTTTAAGGTAGGTGTGTATCCATGCTCTGAAAGCTTTTTATATTTCATGGAATATAATATATTTAATATATTGATCCAGTGCAAAATATGTGGCATTATAAATAGTCAATGTTTGAATTTTCTTATCTTATTGTCAGAGAAGATCAATAAAAGTGGGCTGGAGAAGAGCTACTTTGACAGTCAATTTTAAAATGAAGTTGCACCTCAGTAACTGAATATCTCTTAGTTTTAGTGTGTTTACATTTAACATTTACTAATTAGCTCTTAAACCACAAAATACAGTTGAAGCTGATGGGAATGTGAACAGTTCTGAAAGCATTAAAGGATAGCTTCACATTTTTTCAAATCTATCTTAAAACATTAGTCATGTGTCCAAATCAACTCTGAAAGGTCGCAGGTTTTGCTTGCTGTAATAATTTCTCCTGTACTGGCTGGTAAAAAAATCTGCATCGAATGTGTATACAATGTAAGTGATAGGGGAAGTTTATCTGAAGCTAATATGAAGCACAGAAAGAGGACTGTGGATTTCGGCATTTCAATTACATTATAAGTGCATTATGAAAGAAATCTTCTAATAGCCTGTGTGAACAGGAAAAATTATTATGGCAAGAAAAACCTCTTGACCAATGTGGTGGACAGATTGATGTTGCCATTCCTACAGCTAAGCCACTAGCACTGACCACTGACTAACAAACTGTATTTTCATTTCTTGTCTGTCTCGTCTAGTGTAGTTGCTCAACATATAATGTACTTTTCTGCAGATATAAATGGGTTACTTAGTGTGATTGCTGTTCCTTTTTCCACAAGAATCACCATATATTTAATATCTATTACCATAATCTGTGTGCGGACTCTTGCGTATTGGAGCAGTAAAGCAACATTAAGTACCCTTCATTGTAACCTTTGTAGTTGCTGATGCCTCCACCTTCTCTGCTGTACATTCAGATGTTAGTTATGCAGTGCCAGACTCTGGATACACATGGAGTGAGACAGACACACCTGAGAGTTCAGGTAAGTCAACCTGCCTTAGGCAGACAAGATAATCACTTTGGTGTGTGCTGCCTTCCTTGTCACAGTAGCAGATTACTACACCTTGTATCCACGTATGCTGCATGTGCATGACTGATACAGTTTTAGTATCTGCTGACCATGAACAGTATGTGTTGAATTGATTTCATGTGTGAGTACATGCCAGTGTCTCTCAGGACATTGTGTTTGACATGTTTACATCTGCCTATCATATGAGAGATTCCTGTGATGTGTGGATGAGAGATCAATGGGCAGGTGTTTTGTTGGTGCATGTGTGAGAGAGTGAGAGACACTGTGAGGTGATAATTCTGCACAAAACAGTTGTTTTCACTGGTCTGTGATTGGTTGAGAAGAATATGTGACCAATCGCAACCATGGGTACTAACTAATACTAATACTAACGGGTCTCACAACATCCTCCTCTAGCTCGGGATCACAGGCCTGATATCTCAGAGTTTGAGCGCTGGTTTTATAACTTTGGACCTTACCGTAAGTGTTTTTCTATTCTATTTACTGGGAACTAACTGGTCTTTGGTTTCAGGTTTTATATTGTCATATGGACAGATTTTGATTCTGTAAATGTAAAACCTGTTTGACTGTTTGCCAGACGTAAACACACTATCATGTTCTCTCCGATTTGATTTTCTGAAACAGGGCTACTTTAATTTGTCTTATTTCATTTAGTTTCTACATGAAATATGTTGTTTGTGTCATTTTAACTTTTAAGGTGAAATATCCCGTCGCATTTCTTTCACTAAATTGTCTTGTCTTCAGGTATGTGGATGTCTTAAGGTAAAACGTCTGTCGGGTCATAATTATAACACTAAAATGAATTTATCCATACAAGCTAGCTGAGACATTTAGTGAAATAGGCTGGTTCACCTTTTTCTGCTAAGAAATGAGAAGATCAAAACCACTTGCATGTATGTCTGTTAAATATGAAGCTAACATTACAGGCAGGCGGTGATTAGCTTGGCTTAGCATAAAGAGTGGAAGCAGCGGGAAACAGCTAGCCTGGCTTTATTTGAGCACAAAATCTGAAAGAACAGCACATAAAGCTTCCTAATTAACACATAATATTTAGTTTGTTTAATCTGTACAAAAAACAAATGGTAAAAATCACAAGTATTTTTGATACGTTTGGACAAACCTTTTCCTGCCTTTATACTAACATACTTGTCATTTTTAACTTATACGTCATACGTTTTTAATACAAACAAGATAATTAGTGAGCTTTAGAGGCGCTGGTTGGTGGAGTTTGTTGGGAGGGCCAGGCTAACTGTTTTCCCAGTTTCGATGCTAAGCTAAACTATCCAGCTGCTGGCTGTAGCTTCATATTAAATGAACAGATATTTTATAAGTACACATCCTCTCTAACCCTAAGAAAGAAAGTGAACAAGCATATTTCACCAAATTATTCCTTTGAGTGCTTAGAAAACAAACTCATTTCATTTGTTTTTAGTCACAGTCTTCTCACCAAAAAATACAAACCACTTACAATGTGGCCCACTGACAAGACACAAAAGGGCACGCAAAAAGCCCTCACTTTCAGATTACAGGCCACGGTTCCAGCTGTTTGATGACACAGCCGAACCATCTAAGTCTAAGTAGAAGGGCCATGGTTTGGAAAACTGAATGGCTGAGCAGTTTCCAGTGCGCACCACAAAAATGCCACCACACGTCCTACCAAATGAAACATGGGGCCTATGGGTGTAGGCCGACTTGCCACAGCGTGTTTACATTTGTTTCACATGTGTCGCGTGTCACAGTCTGTCATGACTGACAGTATCTTTACTTTTAGTGCCCCGTTCCCCTGACTCAGATGGCAGCCGTAAAGCAGCACTGGATACAACCCATACTAGAGGTGAGCTGTGGTTACCATGGCTACAACACCTTTTGGTATCCAGTAAGGCACCAGCTTGGACACAACATTTAGCATATATAAAGCAATCTTCATTTTTATGTTTTTATGTTGGTTTGTTTTGCTCTGCTATTTAGTAAATAATAGTTATCTCTAACTTCTGCTGCTTTAGCTTTCTAACTATAAGTAGACCTGACATAAAGACAGGCAATATTTTTCATTCACGATGAAGAAACCAACCTGTCTATACAGCTAAGATGGTGAGTGATGTTAATTAGCTGCTTTGTGGTAGAAATGTGCTAACGCTGAGCTTATATGATATCATCTATGCAGTGGAGTCAGTGGACGCCTGGAAGCCAGACGCAAACCTTTATGAATCAGGTGAGATAGTTTGCAATGCTCGTTTCTGCGTCCCAAGTCGCTTTTCCAGTAAGTTCTCAGAGCTGACTGTAAGTATAAACCCAAACCCAGGCTATCCAAGGAAAAGCATCTGGGTTTCTGCTCAGCCTGTAATTGAAGGGATTTGGAGTAAAATGGCATGGTTGCTTAAGGATTAAATCAGTTCCTGTTTGCCTGTTTGGTGACATGTTTGCCACAACAAATACAGTGGCAAATGTTAAAGTGGGCTGCCGCAAATCTGCTGTGTTTAAGGGAAATTCCACCAAAACTGACTTTTAGGTTGAGATTCTGAAGTAAACTTGTTGTTTTGCATTGTATGAGTTTTTAAGATTGAGGAAGATATATTTCAATGATAAAACATGTTTGAATTGTATTAGCTAGTAAAAAGGTAATGACTGTCAATTGTATTTTCTTTCAGTCATCCAAAATAAATATTATGATGTGCTAAAACAATGCCTACTTAACAGTATGAAGCTTACAGAATATATTTGAGCAGAATTCTCCTTTAAACACCCTGGTGTTTTTTTCGTTTTCAGGGTTCAGCGTGAGAGAGCAAGAACCTGTACCCAGAGCACCTGAACCTGTGTCACAGGGAGACCCAAGTATGTCCCTAAACACCTTTAAAGCTACTATGTGTAGGATTAATTTTTGATTAGGGTATATTTGAAATTATTCTGACTCTACATCAAAATTCAAAAATGTGCATTAAAGGCAGATTGTTTTTGTGTTACTAACAAAATTGAGGCCTAACAAATGCATTGAATGGATTTACTTTCTCATAAAACATTTGCAATGTTGTTTTTTAAATGCATTGTTCACATCAGTGTTTGTTAGCTAGCAGCCTTCTTCCTTCCTACCTTTGGTAGGTCATGTCTATGTGTCTTAGTACATTACCTGCACTAACTTTCAATGACTGGAACAGTATGAAACCAATGGCAGGTATGTGTATCACACCACCCGTAGGCTGTTGTACATCCTTGTGCATGTGCATGAAATACACCAAAACAGGCACCCACTTGTAAAAACATTGCTCCATAGCAGTACTTGCAGTTGAAAACTCAACTACTTTTGAAGACTGCACATTGGTTTACCACTACTACTGCTGGGATGTATTAAAGTTGGAAGATTTCAAATTCCAAACATAGCAGCTTTAACTAATATGAAATGTATTACTTAAACAGTATTGAGTGTGCTGTAACGTTTGGTGTTCTCTGTTCCTGCAGATTGTAAGGTGGACCTGGTCTTCTTGATGGATGGGAGCTGGAGCATCGGGAAGCGACGCTTTAAGATCCAGAAGGACTTCTTGGCTGAGGTGGCTCAGACCATCAATGTGGGTGTGGCTGGACCCATGATGGGCATCATCCAATACGGGTACCTTCACTGCTCTTGTTGCGTCATTATAAACAATTTTTTGATGAGGAAATATAACAGGATTGACTCTGTGTTATTGATTTATCTGAAGGGATGACCCAGTGACAGAGATCAGTCTGAAGAGTCACTCCACCTCCAGAGATGTAAAATCCAGCATAGATAAGATTGTGCAGAAGGGGGGCCTCTCCAATGTGGGTGAGTGACCCGCCACTCGCTGCCAGCTACAGTAAATGCCTACAAACACAAGTGTGAAAATGAAAGGGGTGCAATTATCGCATGTTTACTACCCAGGCACATTTTCACATGCAAGGATAGAATTAAATCTAAATTTGCTGCGAGACACTGTTAGCTAAATTACAGTCCTGTTTCTGTAGGTTGTGTTTTTCTTCTGCTCTGACCAGAAAGCATTTGAATTTACCAGCACATGGGGGTCAGCTCTCAGTAAGCAAGTGCTGTTTTTCCGCTATGGTTTGTGCGTCAGCATGTGTCCACTGCCACATGTGTCTTTATGACTTGCTAAATATTGCATACTGATACAAATAGTGTTGTTTTTGTTTGCCTACTCTTTAATCATACGACAAGTGTAAGTGGTAGTAAAAGCTTCTATAGTCCCCAACAGAGCCTCTCCTGTTCTACCATCTTTTAGACCACCAACCGGCCTATGACAGGCTAAATGATGGAATATCACTATTTTTGTGAACATATACAGTTACAGTAATGAACTTTACAGATACTCTTGTGTATTTTTGTATACACCATTTTTGTATACAAAAATAAACAGGCTTTGGTATGCGTGATTTTATTTTATTTTTTTAGAAGGTTGCCTCTGTACAGATCTATAAAGAGAGACATACAGTTCGCCAAAAAATCTCAGCTTTAGACATAGACGCATCTGGTCCACATAATGTACATAATGAGCACTTTTGAATTTTTTTCCAGGTTGCATTTTGTTTAATTTCATTCTCTACAATTAAAGTGTATTTTTGCACCTATGTTGAGCAACAACCTTGCAACAACAGATTAGTATTTTCCCGAATCCATGCCTGTATTTTGAGCTCTGACTGTGTGTAGCTTTTGCAGCAATTTCACTGTTTCTCTGCTGCCCTCTGGTGTCCTGACAGGGAAGGCCCTCTCCTACATCAACAAACAGTACTTCAGTGATGCCAATGGAAACCGAGGAGGAGCTCCTAACGTGGCCGTGGTGCTGGTGGACGGCTGGCCCACAGATAAGGTGGAGGAGGCTTCTCGTCTCGCTCGGGAGTCTGGCATCAACATATTTTTTGTCACCATCGAGGGCCCTGATGACAATGAGAAGCACCAACTGGTTGAAGCCAACTTTGTAGACAAGGTAGGGTGCTGTCACAAAGGTGTGTCAGTGCTTCATTAAAACATGCCACTTTGAAACACGGTGTGTCATTTCATCCCACAGGCTGTGTGTCGGACAAACGGCTTCTACTCCTTGCCGGTGTCCAGCTGGTTTGGCCTGAGGAAAGCTGTGCAGCCTCTTGTGAAGCGAGTGTGTGACACAGACAAGCTGATGTGCAGCAAAACCTGCCTCAACGCCAACGACATCGCTTTTGTCATCGACGGGTCCAGCAGTGTGGGGACCGGCAACTTCCGCACAGTGCTGCAGTTTGTGGCCAATGTCACGCGTGAGTTTGAGATCTCTGACACAGACACACGGGTCGGGGCCGTGCAGTACACCTACGAGCAGAGGCTGGAGTTTAACTTCGGACAGTACAACAACAAGGCCGAGCTGCTGAACGCCATCAAACGCATCAACTACTGGAGCGGCGGGACCAGCACCGGTGCTGCCATCACCTACACCGCAGAGCAGCTCTTCAGCAAATCCAAACCCAACAAACGCAAGATCATGATTGTTATTACAGATGGGCGCTCCTATGATGACGTCAGAGCACCTTCACTGGCTATCCATCGCCAAGGTGAGGGGTCAGAATCTGAAAAATAGGAGATCTTGGACAGTTAAAGGCAAACAAAAAGTCCCAAAACAGGATGATTATCTATAAACTTAGTTAAAAGTTTAGAGAACACAAATGGCTTTTCCACTGATGTGCGTCAGTCCACAGTGATGTGTGACGCAGTGTGTTTGATATGTCATGCATGTGTGAGGCCCGCGTGTGACAATCTACTGTCCCTTCCTGTGTTACAGGTGTGATTACTTACTCCATCGGTATCGCCTGGGCAGCCCAGGACGAGCTGGAGTACATCGCCACAGACCCTGACAAGGAGCACTCCTTCTTTGTGGACGAGTTTGACAACCTCTTCAAATTCGTGCCCAAGATCATCAACAACATCTGCCAGGAGTTCAACTCCCAGCCCAGAAACTGAGGACTCATGGATGGAGGGGAGGGGAGGTGCAGAGCGGGACATCTTGATCCTGGACTGTCTTTAACGGAACACTGATTGTAAATGTACTCTTTCTGTTGCCCAGATGGTGCTGGATTTGGCTGCAGTGCCCCGTATTTGAACAGGGAGGGTTGTTAATTTAGGTGAGGATTGTGGGTACGGACAAAACAAATCTTAAAGTAAATCAGCATTCGTTCACAAATACACAGATGGTGCTAATTGTAAAAGGTTTGCATTCACAGTGCCATACTGGCATCTGATGTGATGCTGTGAAGAGAGAGGCGTCTTCCTAATGAAAATAATGGCTGCAAATTTTAATTACTCACCCTTTATAAAGGGTTTATAAACTGTACTGTTTTTTTATTAATGTTAATAAAACATCTATTAATGCTTTATAGAGCTGTTATAACCCATTAATAAAACAAACTTTGGGTTGATGGGTTGTGGAAAATTTCCTGAACTTTATCCTGTAGTATAAAACTTTTTCTAGTTTTTTATCATCATTTTGAATCATTAAATTTCTTCTAGGAAAGAATATAATGTGTAACTGCCAGTCTGTAAAAGCGTGTGTCAAGCTGGAGAGGATTATCAGTACCCAAAGGGATTTTTCCACAACCTGGCAACCCAAGAGTTGTTCTTATTAATGCCTTCATTACTTTACGATCTATAGGTCATTAGTAAATGATTTAGTAACTATTAATTAAAGTCGTCAGGAGAACTTACAGAGCCTTTATAAAGGTGCTTTATTAGGAAGCGTCACCAAAATGATTAACAAACATAAAACTACCTTGTTGGGATATGGTGCTTGCAGAAAGAAAATGTAGATTTTAAGCATGCCTAGCACTTCCTCTTATGGCTTAACATACTTCATAAACTTAATATGGTGCTTTTTTAAATACAATTCTCTGTAAAGAGGACATACTTTCTTAGAATTGGTGCATTTTGATCTTCCTAATAGGAGAGATTTGATAGTAGGGACATTGTTAAAGTTCCTAAAGAGACTTTGGTGCTGACATTGCTGTGTTGGTACTTGTGCAACCAGCACGACATGTTTAACACGTGGGGGGCGAAAGGCAAATCAACAGCATGCAACAAAGAAGTGGACTTGTGTGAGTGTGTGTGAGAAGTGAGGAAAGAGGAGCTTGTGTATCTTTGTATGAAGTGATGGCGCATCACAATTTTGGCTTCTCAGGAATGCAAGCAATTCATCTCATCGCTCTTATTTTCTACATAGTGTGGTTGCTTCTAACATAGCAGGCATTTCTCAGATTTGTTATAAGAGTATTTATGATTTTCTCCCTGTTATGTCCTGTTTGTACATATGCATATTAAAAAGCCTTTTGCTAATTATGTTCAAATAATTGATCCATATTTTTTTGCAATTTTTGATAAAATAAAGAAAATGAAGAGAACTTAAAGTGGTTGTTTTCTACTGAATCTTCCTTTTTTCCTCACAAACATTCACTATCAGAAAATGATCAAAATCGGAGTCTCAACAGTTTACAGCAGGTTTTATTTTGAACATACTTTGATATACAAACCAGTGACTGAGAAAATGGCTCATGTGACGCTGTACTCAACATGTACAACATCTTGATTGATTTGTTTTTACCCAGGATCGTTTCCTCCTGACGCAGTTTACAGTAAACTGGAAATTGCAGGACATTTCTCCTCCCTCAGTGTTGGATGGTTATTTCGTAATTTCAAATAGTCCTACAGTACTGCACTAATTTCCTGCTAAAACACTGGACTACTGTAAATATCTGGACATGATACATCACATCGTAGTCAAGCATGTCCACACAATTGGGGAAAACTACATACAGTACAAGCCATTCAATTCAAACAAGAGCAAACTGGCCAAAATCAGTTAGTTATTCCTAAAATGGACATCTATAACCAAGTTTGAATTGTAATTATAGAACCAAAATGGTTTACTTTGGACACACGTTTGTAAATCTTACTTCTGAAGTGTACAGTTACTTGAATCTAACAAACAGGCAATTATATATTTAATGGTCTGTATCACTCTACCAGATTTGCCTTGAAATGCACAAAATTGATTCCCCAACCACACTTATCAAAAAGGAGCACTCAAACTCACGCTGCACAGTAAATTTTTTAAGACTGAATATATATTTTGTTTATTATAAGCATTTGTAATTTTACATCCAATGTTAAAATCGACAACATTGCGACAACTGGCTCCGTATTCTCCGCCGTCCCCGCCCGTCCCCTCCCTCCCCGTTCCCCCCGAAACAAGCTTGTTAAAATAACATTTTCAAGACCTTTTTAAAGCAAAGGCACATTTTGTCAATAAGTGTTTTAAAAAGGAAAATAAAGGCAGGCCAGCGAGCAGAGTCAGTCTGGGAAGCGTAGGAGGAGTGAGAGAGCTTCCACGACAGCTCCAGCGAGCCTTCAGTACCCCACATTTCTGGAACAACACAACACAAAACCTGACTTGGAGTAAAGGGCCTGGACCTCGTATGTCTGAGGGGGAAGGTCGTGGGCCCGAAGGATGTGGGGTGAGCGTGAAGTCACAGGGGCAGAAGACCGGCTTGAAACCTCATTTCTCTACTCCACACTCATCAACACTTGTCCTGAGCCTCCTGGCTGTGGAGGTTAACTTTTTGTCTGTCTGTGTGAGTGCTGAGGGGGGGGAGGGGGGGGGGGGCACTGTGGCCTGTCACACCCAGGCCTGCCTGGATGGTAGATGTGGGACTAGAGAACAGATCTCCTCCTGACTGGCCTCCCTGCCGGCCCTTTCTGTGAAAAGTCATGGCCTGTTTGAGGCTTGTGGCTACATAGTCTGCCGGTCCGACAGGAAACCACTGGGCTGTGTGAGGTGAGAACGGACCTATGCCTGAAGGTTCTTCTCCACCTGTGTCTCTATTGGTCCCTGATCACAGGAGGCTGAGTCAGAGAGCGGGGCTGCAGGGAGAGATGCAGCTCCGCGTCATACGAACACCTTGGCGAGAGCGTCTGCCCCGGCGCTGGCTATGTAGCATTTAGACGGGTGAAACGCCACGTCGTGGATCGATTCTTCAAACTTCTTTCTGTGAGCTGTGAACTCCTGGATGCAGGTTTTACTCTCCAGGTTCCACAGACGGATGGAGCAGTCATGACCTTGAAAGAAGACGATGTGTGAAAAATTGACAAGGCTGAAGTGACAAGTTTTTACTTAGTAATAAGTAAAAAGTAGAAGAAAAAAGTGCTAGTTTGTAAAGTGCTAGTTTGTAGTAATAGTGTTCAAGAGATAGATGCACAACCTAAAGATATTGCAGATTCAGTTTGGACAAAACCTGCTTTAACAGATTAGTGCAGCACATGAAAGTACTACAATTATACAAATGTTTAAATTCAGTGACATTGTCCTTTACAGAGAATGTCCCCTGTCACATTTAGATGATCTGTGACTCAGTTACTTGTCTCTCTCTCACACACTTGCTGCAAAAACAAATATCACTGATACTGTCACTCCAGATCTGAACACATATTGTATTTCTACATATACGGTTGATTTTTTTTAATTCTTGAAAGTGTGTTGTTTGTGATTAGTCCAGAAGGAGAGGTCAGATATAAACACAAGAAATTAATTACAGTGATACCAAGCTATCAACAAACTAACATGTGAGAGAACACCATTCTGTAAGATGTAACGCAGGGAGCCACTGGTGAGGAAACACTTACTGCCTGACATGAGATAAAGTCCATTAGGGTCCACAGCTAAGCTGGTGACAGCATCCAGGTGAGCCACCATGGAGTGAATCAGCTTCCCACTGTTGTTGTCAAAAAACTTGATGTGTCTGTCCTCCTGCGCAGTGATGGTGATGGGAAGGGTCGGGTGGCTGAGGACCTTATTGATCTGACACGGAGTCCCTGGTTTAAAAACACAAATGCATTAGACATTAAATTAGACTTCACACAGCAGGTATTTAGACTAAAGGAACTGACAAACAGCAGCAATCATTAGTAAAATGACAGCTTTAAAGTGTGACACAAGCTTCATTGTAGAGCTGTAATGATTAGTTGATTAATTGCAGAAAACACATTTTTATTTTTATTTATTATAATATTTAAAAATATGTGATGATTTAATGCTTTTCTTTGTTATTTCATCATAGTAAACTGAATATTTTGAGTTTTGGACTGTTGGTCAGATAAAATAAGACATTTAAAGATGTCAATGTTGACTCTGGAAAATTATAACATTTTTCATTATTTTCTGACAACTAAACAAAATGTTTAATTGACCAATAAAACAAAATAATCTGCAGATTAATCCATAATGAAAATAACAGTTAGCAGTTTTACTTTCCTACAGCTGCCACTAGATGTTAGTAAAGAGCTGTACCTCTGTTTCTGCCTTTATGTGAGCAGATTCAACAGGCAGTGAATATATTTCATTATCAAGGGAATATTCTGTGATCTAAATGATACTTCAGTTGCTTTAAAGCTCAAGCAGCTTTCCAGTCCTTTCAAAACCCACCTGGCTCTGTATTGGACTCCAGATTGAGGACTAGCTGGCGGGTCTCCATGTTGAAGAGGCCAATCTCCCCACTGGTGAAGGAGGTGACCAGGTGAGCTGGTTCGCTGCACACCAGGTCAACAGAGGAGGGAACTCCCAGCTCTGGTGCAGAGACAAACACAGAAATTTAACTCGTTTAAATCGTTTTAAAGGAAACATTAACAGTAGAAAACTGAAAAGTCATGATACAAAGAGTCAAATGAGTACTTTTATTTTCGTTGAATACTGCAAGGGCGGGAGAGGTGCTGTTGGCGTCCCACAGCCTCACAGTCCCGTCTGCAGAGCAGGAGAGGAGGCGCTGGTGTGCGCTGCTGTATACCAAACCCCAAACAGAGTCCGTGTGTCCACACAACTCTCCACGCAGCACCGACGGGTCTGTCACACAAACACCAACCAAGTCAGTTACCTAGTCCTGATTTTAAAACACTCATATTCAAACACAAACATACAACATCGTTACCATAGGAATCGTAGGGATCGATGTTGGGGTTGGGGGTGTTCCAGCACTGAATGGTCCCGTCGACCCCTCCACTGAAACACTGCTCCCCTGTGCTGCTCATCACCACACTCAGTACAGCCCCCCTGTGAGGTGAATAATGATGATGTTAAAGTCTTGGCTATGAAAACACTAAAACAGAAAAACTGTTTGTATTCACGTGCTCTTCTTCTTCTTCTTCTTCTTCTTCTTTTTTTACCTGTGAGCCCTGAAAGTGTAGATCGGTTCCACATCTAGAGACGCGCTCCTGTGGACACATTTATAATCAGTGTGATGCACGAAAAAACAAACAAACAGCACTATCCACTTATTGTTTGTTTATAATTACATATGAAAACATTGGCATTCAATTCTATAAAGCCATAAATGGATGTACAAGATGCTGTTGTACCCTTGACTCTAAAATGACCTCAGCCTCTAAAAATAATCATCACATCACTACAGAGTGTGCGTGGGCTGCAGAGTTGTGACATAATGAGCCTTGTGGAGCAGAGTTGTCAGTTCTTTGTCACATGAGGACAGTTTCCTGTAGCTGAGATGTGACAGTGCGTCAACAGAGGCGAGCTATCCCACTTATTGGAGTTTAATCACACAGAGGAGCTTTTTCTTTATATTGCTGTCATGCTCACTCTGATGATTCAAGTACAAGTAGACTGACGCAAACAACAGGAGATTGCTCCTTTTGTAAGATGGCAGCTAAAAAAATCGAACTGACACTAGGATTCAACGAGGATTCAGCATTCTTACTTTTTGGCGGGAGTGGTCTTTTGAAGGTTCCACATCTTGAGTGTGTGGTCCTCTGAGGCGGTGACCAGGACGGGCTCCACAGGGTGGAAGGTCAGAGCTCGAATCCCATCAAAATGGCTCCGCAGAGTGAATTTGGGGTTCCAGGTCTTTCTCATGGCATCCTTATTGTTGCCAATCTAAGACGAGAGAGCATCTAATCAGAACTCAACATCCAGTTAACTTAATTATTCCATGTAGCGTGGTGTAGTAGAATAACATGTTTCTGTATTTTTAAGACTGGTTGGCTACTGTAAATAAAAAAAACATGATTAAAAAGAAAGACTTTTGAAATGCCACTCTGCATGTCTTAATTAAACATCCATTTACAACTTAGCTCATTGATGAAAAGTCTGTGAATGCTGCATACGGCACTAAATTGCTACAGAACTATTCAGAGCACTTTTTCATAGCCATGAGACTTTGACATAACTGTAAATGTGATTTTAACTTCTGCCAATGAAACAACAGACTGACAGCTTCCAACACTTCCCTTTCGAAGCAACTTCTCGGACACAGTCTGTAAAAATAGCCTCACAAGTGGTGAGTTTTCAGCATGTGATGTGTTACTTGGCAAATTTGCTGCGGATTAGGAGTTTGTAGGGAAAGAGGCGGTTTCTCTTAAAGGCTGCAATGATAACATGAACAGAAATAGTTTTCCTCCAGAGAGACGGTCTCATGGCTCATGAAATCCATTCCGCTCATTTCTACTCACATCATACGCCAGGCTGTCGGCCTCGTTGGCCACGGTGAGTCCGGCCAGTTCTCCGAGGCCTAGCTCGCTCTCCATGGCCTCATCTGTGCCCATAATGAACGACTTCCCTGAAGTGGGCGGGAAGGTCAGAGCCTCAACTACGGGAGGGGATGAATCAATAAATATAAAAGTACTGTTGGTGACAGGAATAAAAAGCCAGTCTAACTCTAGTCTCTAAGAGTTTAAAGAGATTTAATCTGCCGGTATTTTTGTATCAATCTACTCTTACACACCTTCATCTGTTCGGTTCCCTTCGTGCTCATTGAACCGGACCGCGTTGGGCCGAGACTGGGGGGTGGATGGAGGCTGCATGTGGGACATGTCCTCTGCATCTCTCAGGTTAGCCAACATGTCCTGCAGCTTGGACCGGTTGGGCCCTGTTTAACAAGTCAGGTGGACAGTGTTACCAAAGAGACAAGCGTAATAACGGTGAGAGCGGAGAAAAAACACAAAAACAATAAAATATTTATTTGAAAAAATTGTGAGTACAAGCTGCAAAAAAAAAGAATGAATATGGGAGAAAAGCAGCGCTGAAAGGGAAGAAAATAAATTATTAAATTATAAAGAAGAGAAAATGAAGGAAAGTCAGCAGCAGAGTCCTTGTTAGATGAATTAAAGAGGCAGAAAAAAGGGTTAAGGCACATTCATCTTTAAATGTGGGCTGTGTGGATGGAATAATATATAACACACAGCTGGATGTGGCGAGATCTCAGCCAGATTATGAATGTTTATTTTTTTATTTTAAACATTTAATAATATACAAATATACAGTATATCTGAGGTTAACAATCTGCTTCTAACCTCCTCCACACTCCCACAAAAGTGATAAATCACTGACACAGAAAAGAAAACTGAGCTAAAACCATAGGAGGAGAAAGCTAAGTGTTTAAAGTGGCGTTCCAATCAAATGAAGACTAAAGTGAGCTCAAGTGTGAGTTGTCGATCTTATGATTCAATCACAGTAAAAGAAACAGAACTCGGGGCCTGGTGCATTCAAAATCTAAAGTGCTCTCAGCGACTGAATGAATCTGAAGTGGATTGTTATTGTGACAGCTGAGTTACTTCACTGAGTCACTGAAAAAAGCTTTTTAATTGCTATCAATTTACAACAGCAACAAAATAACTGTACAGTGTCAACATGGCCGACAGATGAGGATGATGACGGTGATAATGGTGTTATTATGACTGGAGAAGTTACTGGTGTAGGAAACAGATGACTGTGGAGACGAGTGCGATCCCAGATGGGACACAGACGGACTAACTTTCACATCTCTGATATCTGAGCGTGCAGACGAGATGATGACGTGGATGTAAATCAAGACATTAAAAAAAAAAAAAAACGGAACAGGAAAACATGCAGGCATTGCGGTTTATATGAGTAGGAAAATAATAGTGACAGTACAGAAGACAGAGGAAACATTCAGTATGAAATGACACACGGGAGGACACAGCAATGCCGAATAGGAGGAATACATAAAAGGAGGAGCAGCTCGAGAAGGAGATGAGAAAAAACAGTGGAGATATTTATTTTAGATACGAGGCTTCTTGGCTGAACTCAGGAGGAAAGTCAGGCTCTACAAAGAGAGGAGAGGGAGGGAGGCAGCAACGCCTGATGGGACTTACTCTTCACCCCCTTTTTCCCCTTGCGTTCCTTTCTGTACTGCTCCTTGAGTTTGGTTATCAGGCCCGGGTCCACGTCCCAGGCCTCAGAAATGGGACCTTGCTCGTCCTTCTCTAAACAGGGGGAAAAAACCAGACCGAGAGGCTGTTGAGGAACTGCTCTGGTCGAGGCCTGAGTGAGGCCTGGCAAGGTGGGTGAGGCACAGAGGGCTCTCTCTCTCTCTTTTACTCTCCTGGAGGTTTCTCAAGCCTCGAGTAGAGTAGCGGGCCTTTAGGACCTGAGAGGAGCCTCTTTTTCTTTTTTTTAAATGAGGCCACTACCACCTCAGTAAAATCAGAGTCACTGTATGTGGGGGCGGCATTGGCAGCTATCTTGTTTAATCTAAGTATTTTTCTACTGAAAGACGTGAGAGTGGTGGGAGGGAATTATTGCCATGTCTGGGATTCTTTCATTTGGACATTTGGATTGGGAGTCATGACAAATCGAATCATAAAACCCTCGCCCTGAAAGCCTTTGTCATAATCAAATTGTCTATAGGCATGACTCTAACACTCCAACCCACGTCCAAACACAAAGAAACACCTTTTTTTGGGTCTAGCTTTAGTCTAGGGAGCAGTGGGACACGTGTCACAGACTGGAGGGAAATCAGGTTGACTTGTCGACACGTGGGAGTGGAAGAGACATTGTGGTCACAGGCTGGCTATGGGAACACACAGTGGAAGAGATCACACACTATGGGTTAAAACAGAGAAACTCCAAACATCATGATTTATGACCACAGCATGAAATATGAATGACGAGTACTCCGTGAACAATCACCGTCCTATGAGCAGAAGTCAAATTCAGAGAAACAAGCACATCATACAATTAAAAACAGTAACTCTGAAATTTTTATATTATATATTTGCATGTGTTTCCTCTAGATTTAACTCTGCACTTCACAGACCACGACTCACCCCAGTCTGTCCCGTCCCCGGTGCCTCTGGACTCCGGTGAAGTGTCCATCTCGTCCGGGCTGGACAGAAAGTCGAAGCCCTTCAGTGCCTCCTCTGTATCCGGGTCCTCACTGGTGTCCATACTGGCTGGTGATGGCGACGATGACGATGCAGGCTTCTTCCTCAGGATCTGCAGAAGGTATACAGCATCGTTATTAATAATACATGACGATAACTTATTCAGCTTTGTGTAGAAAGTGTGAGATGACTGTCTTCTTACCGTCCGGGACTCGACGCTGGTCCTGGCCATCCCCTCATCTTCCTCTTCTTCGTCACTGAACTCAGCCGCTGCATTCTCGATGAACTTGAAGGCCTCCAGTACAGCGCTCGTGTCAGAGAGCTCAGCCTTCCTGTTGACACATATCGAAGCATTTACACACAGTCGTATTAACAATGTTTAACTTACCTGACGACATTTTAGGTTAATGCACAGTGTGTGTTCACAATATTGTGTGTAAGCTTTTCGTTTGCACAGACCATTAAAAAAAAATGTTTTAAAAAGATAATGAATTATACAGTAGTTACACATATTCACCTCATCACTTTTATGAGTAACATACACCAAATGATAGAGTTTAAAAATTTAGGGCAAAGATCCCACAATTTAACTGCCTCTATGACCCACATTTACAAACCAGCTAATCACAGTGGTGAGCTGGAGTAAAGCTACTGCTACAAAACACATTCACCCAAATCTCACTTTGCCAAATCAGCATTTTATGTTGCTATCTTTTCCTTGGCTGTGACCGACTGCACAATCAGGTCAGAGATTATTATATTAGATGCATGTACAATGGTACAGTGGTACAGAAGCCATGAGAGTTGATAACATATGTGTCTTCTTGCGTCGATTTTTTCCCCCTCCTATTTACATCCTGAAGCACTGTGTTTGATATGCCCTGAGACTTTATCATTGGGCATGTTGAAACACTGCACAGCCATGTATAACACCTTTCCATGCAGCCTAAAGACAAAGTGTGATGTGCTTTTAGAGGGGAGTACTCACCCTCTGGTGCCCATGCCCTTTGTTGATGTGTCTGTCCCATTGACCAGAGGCTCAGTACTTCTTTCACCTGTTCTACCACCTCCATCCCCAGCCAGTCCTAGCAGCGCTCGCACCCGCTGGGACTTCACATCTAAGATGGTGTCTGTGTAGCCGACCTCCTGCAGGTACCTAGAACAAGGAGAATGAATGGTTATCTGCTTGCATTTGGTGGAGACATTGTAGAAAAATGAAGTGTTCTTGTACAACAGAGCTGACAATAAGTTCATTTACTGCAAAGACTTCAATATGATGATTATATGAGGAAGAGTCGAGTACTTGTTACTGTCAAATGTGTTATGTCCTCTAGCTCTGATCTAGTTAACAGTATCAAGCTCTGAGGAGGCAAGATGAGCTTCTCATCAAATATTACACCTACCCTGTAGGGATGCAGAAGCTGCTCTAGCAGTGTGAGAGGGCGGCTGACTGGAGGGGAGGAGGGGTGTCTTAGCACATTATTGATCAGTCCCTTGACACTGACTTGAGAATAAATTGGCTGCCTCATCAGGCGGCATGTTGGGGCAGATGACGTGTGAGGCTGCCTGATGGTGTCTGGGATAAAGGCCGGAGCCGGTTTTATTTACACAGACTGACTGGGGAGAGCGATGATATGCTAACCACATTTTCCTGAGCCCGCCAGGTATACAGAAGCAAAAGAAAGCAAAACAAAAACCAGCAGGTAATGGCTACTGCTGCCCATGTGGGGGAGCTCTTCTCCACAGTTGTTTTTGGGGGGCCTGCTGGCACTGTAATACACTAAGCTCTCAAACACCTTAATGTCTGACACAAGTGACAGTACTCATGCAGACAAACGCAGCTAGGGACGTCTGAACCTCCAGGTCTTTTCAGCCTTTCACACAGTTAATTTTAGTGCAATGATTCAGTTTTCTAGGTTGAACATGGCCACGGATGGATAAAAGCATGTGCGCTTACTGTCTGAGGAGCTGGCGGCCTTGTTTCCAGGACAGCTGATTGTTGAACGATCCCGAAGACTCGTTCTCGTTGGCCTCATCTGGAGGAGCGAGACAGAAGGACACAAATCAGGGCTCCACAAACAGCACAGCCTCCGACATTATTTCCACTCGGTAAACACGACCAGAACATTCCTGTATCACAGCGTCCTGGCAACTACACACATCCACCGCTCAGCTGCTCTCAGTAAGTCAACAGTGGATTAGAGTTAAGTAGATAGGGTATTTGAAAAATAGATGCAGGGTCAACTGCTTATCTTTAAGTTGTAGCAAACATGTTTGCAATAGCTGACTGTAAGAACAACAGTGCTCACCTTTCACTGTAGTTCACTGTGGTAATTTGTCACCATGTAAAATTCACATACAAACATACCAATGGATAATTATTATCCCATTACAACTGTACACATAACTTCACCCGCAGAAGAAACAGAGAGGAGATTTAAATTAGTAGCGGCTCGTTCTCAGTGCTAAAACATTGCTAAAGACATTAGATATGTAATGATGCATTCCAACACCTTCAAAATGGCCGGTCTCTGCTCTAAACGGGTCCCATGACTTACTAGAAAGAGAAATGACGTGTGTCTGTGCCTGCAGCATCCAGAACAACACACGCTCTTTATGACTGTCTACGGCTGTGACAAAACAACAGCGATGGGGGATTCAAAGCTCACTTTGATATTCGACGACGTCAGCGCTCGGGCTCGCGAGTCAGCTGGGAATTTTTGCATGGGGCAGAGATGTGTTATTAAAATTTAGATGTGGCGAGCGTGTGCGTGACCAGGGGTTGATTTGGAGAGGCGGAGAGACGAGGGGTGCCTCAAAAAAAAAATGGGTCATGCCTTATTCAGGAGGGTGAGAAGCAGGCAGGTGCGCCACCATACGAGCAACACCTCCCACTCTTCGTCCCCCAATACCCCTTTTTCCATCCCTTCTACCTAACACCTCTCCCCCCCTCACCTCCCTCATTCATCAACACTTCAAGGAGCTCGGCTGCTTTGAATAGCCCTCATGAATAGAGATGAGGAGAGAGGAGAGGAAATATCGCAATCTGACTTAATGATGGCAGAGGACTTAAACATGAGAGGCCAATTAAATGACAATATTATAACAAGAGACAGATAGTGCACAGATACAGGGAGATACTGAAAGAAGATAGTGTAGTACAGAGGGTGAACACTGGAAAGTGAAAGATTGAAATGGAAAATATAGTTTAAACTTTATTTATGATCTGTTAACTAACCACCCAGATAGTTTTGGTTTTATTTAGCTGAGTTTCAGGATATCTGATGAGGATAGCGGAGTTTGAATATCAGCATGTGGTGGTCATCTTTCTTTTATTGTACTGGGAGAGTTCAGAGTGCAGACTTAACCGCTCCATTTTATTCCCATATTTGAGAAATCTGTCTGAGATTTCTGCTGCCATCACAATATGGTGGCAATTGTTTATGCTCACATTCAAGAATTATGTTTAGAAGAAGAAAACTCTCAACAACAGCAACATTTTGGGACAATAACTGCAGTAACTCAGCAAATAACAGGAGAATAACAGCAAATACCTTCTATTGACTATAGTCATAGTCATATTTTTTTTTTTTTAACTACGTGTTTCACGATGATTTGAGCACCACAAACAAAAATTTATTGTTCTCAGTTATATTGGAGTGAAGTTCTGATGTCTCAGAAGCAGAAATGCTGATAAGGTCAAGTGAAACCCAACCCTGTAAAGTGTGAGTCATAGTTCAAAGTGTAATCTAAGTTAAAAAAAACTAAATCCAAGTATGATTGCTCCATAAAAAGATTTCTTTGTACATGTACCCTCTAGTAGTTTATCGCTATCTTTACAACTTAAAAAAAAAAAACTGACCAAATGTATTATTGGCTCACACCTTAGTTAGGTAATATTTGTACAATACGCCCAGAACAACAATGGCACTCTGTGACTGTTCAGGGAAGGACACTGTGACGAAAACGATCAAGCCAAACAAGATTCAACATGAATGCCGCCTTCACAAGCGTAACAGTCCTGTCACTGGAGGTATGTGTACACAACAATCACTGTGATTTAGTATGAAGAGGAGGAGTGCCATAGACTTACCAGAGTCGTAGCTCGGAGGCTTCATGTCACCTTGATTTAACTCAGTCCCATATTTTAACTTGTGGTACTTCGCTCTGGAAGTGAAAAAAAGAAGGTATGAGGCATACAAATAAAAACAGGGCTGATGATAAAGGTCTGAAAACAAGCTATTTAAAACACTCATTATGCGTGGCATCTGCATACGCTTTGAAATGTCTGTCAATGTCTCAACATTTTAAGAACATCTTCCAAACAGCTATACAGTATGCACATTATTATGATATAATCAATATGGCTGCAATTAAGAATGATTTTTTTTATCATTTAATCTGCTTGATTATTTTCTTGATTATTGTCTATAAACTGTTGAAAATTTGAAAATTGCCTATCATAACTTTTCCCTGCTGACATGTTCAGATTGCTTTCTTGTCTGATGTTGTTATTAGCCAAATGTACTCGCATAAAGTTTTAAAAAACAACTATATTGTGGATACATAGAGGACCGAGATAAAAGACAGAGTTGTTAAAGATTAATTTTATGATGATCAAATAATCAATTATTTCAGCTCTAGTAGAAAATGTATGCAAAATGACACATCATAATCAAATTGATGTTCATGTAATAAACTATACTGTAAAATATAACAATTATACTAACAGAACAGTGTCACTGTGGTGCATTTCATCCCACCACTCACACAAAATAAAAACCTTAATTCCATAATTTGTTTTCAGTTTTGTTGGAATCATTAATTTGGACAAAAATGTAGGGTTAGTGTAAAACAATAACATAATAATGTACATATCACAATATGATTCCACTGAAAGGTGATAAACAAAAATAAATAACTAAACAAAAAATGCACCTGCCTTAAAAACGTACTTAAAAAAAACATACTACACATAGAAAACAGCAATGTATGGATGCAAAGCCTTTGCAGTGCTGAGAGGAAGTGTCCTGCTGTGACGGTGCACATCTGAATCAGTGATAGAGTCAAAACGAGGAGCTCTCACACCTTTCAGTACGCACAGTCCCGCCACACTACTCCCCCCCACCTCCCCGAACCAGAGGAAGCACCCACACGTCAAAATCAAATTAATTTTAAATTGGGTACATCCTACATTAAGAGAGCCATTTCTGATATTGCTTTCGGATACCCTCGGAGACATAACCTGTTGCTTAGCAACCGGGGAAAGTGGTAGTAATTCTGGGTTAAGTGTTGCTCTCCAGTGAATCTGCGGTGACCTCACTGGAGAAAAGTAGATAAATATACACTACAAACATCCAGAGGACGATTCCACACTCAACAGTCCTCATGATGACGTTCCTCAAACGTAAAATTTAGCTAACCTCGGAGCCCACTGTGGGAATACCAGCATGAACCCATTTTGACAGCTGCTGTCTAACTCTGTCGTGTTGTAGCTCTCATTACATTCTCCTGTCTCAAATTAAGATACCTGCAAAAAGTGCTGCCATTTGTTACCGACTGAACAAGCCCTTCCAGTTTTCATTTGTCTAGTTTTAACCTTTACTTCTACAGGCAGGACTGATTAGTAGGGCTGAAACCTTCTTGAAACCTTACTGATTGGTTGATCGTTCAGCAATAGTCTGACCAATGAAAATTTGGTCTGATAATTGCATGTGTTACTTTTATGTGGAGAAAAAATAGCCTTCCAAGATGAATCCTTTATTTTAAGGACACGAGGAACATATGCAGTAGCTGTACAGCAAGCAGAAAAAAACAATGAAAAAAAGAAAACCGACAAGGAGAAGGAGATTGCTATGCTGCTGTGTGGAGATGAGGAAGCTCTGAGTCTGTTTTTTTCATTCCAGTACAAAATAATTAGGTTAAAAATGATTCAATATGCTGCAAATAGCTTATGTTTATTTATAATTCAAGTAGGCTAGTAAGGTAGAGTGCTCTCAGTGCACTGTGGCTGAGTCTCTCTGAGCCCCCCCCCCCCAAACAGTCGATAGGTTGATGAGTAGGTAGAATTTCAGTCAGAGAGATTTTCTTTGGTTGACTACAGCTCTGCTGGTTACCCACATATTTCAGCAATGCTTTGCTTTGCATTCACAGAATTCCTCACATTCCCTGTGAGTAATTGGCTAATACAACCAGAGTTTTCTACTGTTGGCCACCAAGCAGTTAAGTGCATCCTCTGCGGTTGTTGTTGAGGGAGCAGACAGAGACTGGATGGTCGAGCTACATACAGACAGCGTTAAATCACAACTGCAAGGGAGTGGCAGTAATGTTTTTAAATCCTTCAGCTGAACTCTAAGGATGAATGTTTATTTAAAAGTGAGTCTGAAGATGTGACAAAAACAAGGTGTCAGATTATTTAAACCACTTCATTTGGAGCTAAAACTGAAAGTGAATGCATCTGAAATGTTGGTAATAATCCCTCATTATAGACCAAAACAGAACACACAACTACGGTAAGTAGGGAGGGTCAAACTTAAACCAGGATGTTGGTTTGTGAACTCAGATGTTGCTGTTTAAAATGGAAAGGTTGGGTAATTACTTCACCATTATTATCTCCTCATTCCTACATCTCAGAATGTAACATTATGAACATAATGTCAGACCTGTATTAGCCTGAATATAAGTCAGAAATCTGAAAACGTTGGAATCGTCTTATATTCGAGGACTGTGACAGCACTGGACAAAGGTCTGGCTAAACCCACTGTCAATTCTGTTATGGGTGAAAAAACACCCACTCTGGGTTGCTTGTATTTCTATAAACCAATCCCAATCATCTTGAGGGGCACTATGGCCAGCATGCAGTGACAGTGTCATTACTTAAATAGCGTTGGTGGCGAACTTGTTTGAGCCCTGGCATTAAAATGGCTAAATCCCTGCAAAAGCAATTGCCATATAAAACAATGTGATAGGCCTTTCACTGCTTAAAAAAGACAAACATAACTTGCCATTTTTAGCAAGTAGGTTGCTAGCTTGAAAGTTGTTGCTGTTATTTCACATAGCGACTGGGATTTAAAAAACAGTAAGGAATAGAGGAAGGGTAGGAGAATGCTGCCTGAAATATGGCAGGCTTATATCCACAGTGTACATTCGGTGTGTCAAACTAGGTTGTTTGTAGGCTTGACGTTCAAGGCTTGAGAGTGTATTCAAGACTGTTTATAGTGTGTCTGTTAGACTAAGTCAGACCTAAAAGTGTTTTGTTACCTGCAGGATTTTATGAAGGGTTTCTAACATGTTTTCTCTTGCAGGAAAGAAAAGTCGAAATGTCTGAAGTGGGAATTTACGTTCTGCTTTAAAAGACGTAGGCTTCAAGGATGAGGACTCTCTTCTTGCACTACTACTATCTCAGGGACATTTTCCCAACAGGACAAGTATGTGTTGTATCTTTGAAAAGTATTTTTCTAAGAGGCTTGGAACATAATTAGAATCAGGGTTGTCTTGTATTCGGGCCAATGTGGTATTACCAACAGGAATGATGGCCAAAAGCTACAACATTAAGACCGTAAAAAACTAGAATTACCCTTTAATGCACTGAGTTAATCCTGAGCGATGCTGATAGAAAGACTTTACGTGTGTGTCCAAAATAAATGAGGACTGTGTAGGTTTGCAGAGGACTACAGTTTCAGAGTCTCTTTGAATGATATGCTTGATGGCTTGAAGTCACATTGGTCGAGGCGTGTTGACACAACCAATATATCTCTGTTCCAGGGTGCAGCCATGCATCAAGGACGAAGGGGAATGCAAAGTGTACCACCGCTGCTACCATGGGGACCTTTTGTGTGACAGCGACGGGCTGGTGCACGGGAGAATCAGAACAATATAATTCTTCTGGTTTTCTGGAGAATGAACGCTGCGACTGTGACCTTGTCTCGGCTGGAGAAAGAAATTCTCCTTCGCCGTCCTTCTACTGAGGGACGCTGCAGTCATCAGCATCAGACGGCAAACAAAGCCTCCCTGCCAACACATGCTCTCGTCCAGAGACATCACACCAGCTGGACTCGGGGGGGAATCTCTCTTGCGCTCTCGCTCCATTACTGCTATAGCTGACAGCAGCTGAGACGTCGGGACTAGTACATGTAGGATACAAACAAGCGGAAGCTGGATTTTCTTTTTTATACTCTATCAAATAAATCTTGTAGAAAAGATGCACAGAGCTGCACTGTAGAGTGTACCAGCTCTGCGCAGGTGCAGCAGATGTTGATTTGTTGACCACTGATAATCTCACACTGCCATGTACTCTCTTTTCCACAATTCTCAGAGGCAGAGGATTTATTCTTAGGAAGCAAACAAAACATGAAAACGCTGCAGTTGCTGCAGACTAGCTGAGGTATTTGTGTGTGTGTGGTGGGTGGGCTGTAGCAGTGGGGAGGCGCTCACCTCTCTTGCTTCAGCGCGTACTCCAGCATTTTGATCCTCCTCACAAGGTCTTTCTTCAAATTCTCTTGGCCTTTCCTCTCCCCCTGCAGGAAGGCGATTTGGGCCTGAAAGCACAAAAATAGGATTGTCAGGTCATATTTTAAATTAGTAGGAGAGAGAAATACAGTAGTTGCTTTTATAAATAGAGTCTATGCTGCCGGTTTCTTGGCGTCTTCATCTAAAGATGCGAGCTTCACTTGCAAACAAAGGCTTCAAAGACAACCTCCACGAGGAAACATCTGAGAACAACTACTTCTGTTGAGCCTGAAATAGGATGATGTCAAATCAATATGCGTGGCATGATGGGAAATACAAAGCCAATCTGTACTTTTCTATTTTAATCTAACCTACTCACTCTCCCACACAACAACCACCCCCACCCCCTTTAAAACCCTCTCCCTCTGCACACTACTGTCGCTCTTCAGTAACAGGCAGCAGCTGTTGACGCACTCAGTCTGAGTCAGCATTACATTACAGGGTACCTACCACACACACACACACACACACACACACACACACACACACACACACACACACACACACACACACACACACACACACACACACACACACACACACACACACACACACACACACACACACACACACACACACACACACACACACACACACACACACACACACTTGTAATGAGAGTGGAGTGGATAGCTCACCAAATAAATCACATTGACCGGATGACACATTGAGTTAAACTTCACCTATCTTACAGCATGCTCAGACGCTGTAAGATTGTTATCACCGCTAAATATTATAGGCAAAACTACAACGTAAGAAAAAATATAGGTCAAATCAGATACTCCTTGTGTGGACAAACTAACAGCCATATAAATTAGACTAGTTAGCTTTTACACAGGACCAGTTTATGATAGTTACACTCAATTACTAAGATTACTAGCATGGAGCGTCAAAATTGGTTTTCCGGTTACAAGAAACGGGGAAAAGGTTGGTAAATAGCACCGTGCTCCAGCTAGCCTCGACTAGTTAAAGCTGCTTACCACTGCTTATTTTTTTACAATTATGATTTTATAATGAGGTATAATAATTTTTTTAAAACCTGGTCCGCTTGTAATAATCTGAGGAGGAGAGATAAACTGAGGCTGAACTCAACAAAAATCTGCACAGTGTGTTGAGTAACTCAGAGGTTACAGAAAGGTAAAGACTGCCAAGAGGCTCTACAGGCTGCTGTTTACAGAAGGGAGGAGAAGCATGCTGTTGTTTCCATTTCAACACTCCTTTAGAGTCCTTCTCTATTGTTGTAAATCACCTACAAGACAATGAGGATAAGTGGTGGGCTTCAGTATGCTGCACTTAAAAGAAAGATGACAGATTTTAGTAGTACAGTGCTTATATTGTGGATTAACATGAAAAGGCAAACAAATCAGCTGGAAAAAAAGGTGAAGAAGTAGCACCACCGGCCAAATATCTCTAATATTTATAATATCAAAAAGGAAATGAAACCTTTCTCTTCTGGATACATTCTAAAACTACATGTGAGCATCCCCCAAGAGAACGAAAACAGACTAGAATCCCCGTGTTTGGCTCTACACGCAGAGGATGGTGTGAGTTTGAGTGGGTTGGATCACAGTTTCACACAGATAGCGAGTAGTGCTGCTGCTGCCTGCAACAATGAGTCACGACAGCACTTCAATCTACCTCCTATTAACAGCAGCGTTTCTTTTCATCCGCACTTCTCCGCGCAGGAACTCAGAACGACCTGCTGCGCTCCTGACTCCACGGCGACCCAGGCCAGGTATTTGTAGAAAGAAATAATGCTAGGAATGCTAATAACTGGAAACAGTATGCAATAGATGCCGACAGCTGATGCTCCTGAAAGGGGCGCCGGCAAAGCATGTGTAACACAAATGGATCTACATGCTCTGAAGCTCCTTATTCATCCTGTTTTATGTGCATCTGCTTTCAGCTGAAATCCATAGTACTGCGTTTTGGATTGACAGCAATGTTAACAATGTTTAATATGAATCTAACTTTCCACATCTTTGAGCCAGAAAGAGAGAAAAAAAGAATGAAAGTTAGCCCCCCCCCCCCAAAAAAAAACAATAATCCGAAAAGGCCTCTGCTATGTTTATAAGCTCAGTTTCAATAAGTCGAAGCGGGGAAGATAATGAATGGAGAAAAAATGTCAGCGAAGCCACAAAACTCACGGAACAGTGAGTAAGCCGTTCATTTTTTTTAGCCGATGATAAATATTGATTTCCACAACGAGGTGGTTTACAGATGCGCTGCAGATAGCAACTTGCACATATGGAATAAAACTTGGATGGATTTGGGCTTTTTTGGAGGATAGGAGAGGAGGCTCATAGCAGTTTAAAAAGGGGCACAAATAAGGCTTTAGGAAAATATTGCATATGGAAAATTATCAGTGTTTGAATAAAGCCAGACTGAGTGGCTCCCAAAATAACTTACTCTGGCTAAAGTGGCTCTGATCCAAATATCAGGAAATGTCAGGACCACTGCCTCTGGGTGCTCAAACTGTATCACATGCAACAGGTTAACCGAACCTACAAATACCTCGTTATGCTAATTGCACAGCTATTTTCTGTTAATTGACTCTCGATCTCTCCGGTTCAATTGTTCAATGATTTAAGCAGAAAAACAACTGAATTTCCAACAAAGGAAACCAAAAAAGCAGCGAGATTTCTTCAACAGAGGAAATCAGAGACACACGTTCCAAGTCGTACCTCAAGAATGACCAAAAAAGCAACAACAAAGTGTAAGAAGACAAACAATACAAAGAAACTGCACATCTTTCACTGTAGATGAAACTGTACATCTGCACTGATTGAGATAGCGGGGCCGACCGTTCGCTTCCTTATCCGCATCAAATGAAGCGCTGGCCCACGGACCTGTGTCGTTCTGCGGTGCCAGAGATAGAGAAGAGTGCGGCTCTGTGAATCTCTGGCTCGCCATCTCTCCTCCATCAAACATTAACCTTGGGAGGAATGCAATGAGTCAACTCCGGCCATAAAGAGACACAGGAAGCATTTAATTCCAGGCCTCACACTGACTGCATTATTAGGCTGTGCTGGATAAGGGCTCCTTAGTCTGTCTGTGAGAGAGACATGCAGAATGGGGCATCCATCTAGAGCGCAGGGCTTTTCAGAGACAGGAAAAGGAGGCAGCAGAGATAGGCTAATGGCTAGGGAGGAAAATAACCAGCAGGCCCGCTAAACTCTGGTAAGCCGAGGTAAGAGAATCAGTCTCAATATCTGCTGCTTTGACATACAGTCAATCCAAGTTTGGAAGTCAATTTTCTTTCTCTTCGTTAAATGAATCGAACAAGGAAAAATGGAGTGGGCAGCAGCTTCCAGTCCTGCTTAATTACAGCCTGAGAAATACATTAAACTGCATAAACAAACATGTACTGAAAAGCTATAGTTTAACTCTTCAATAAAGACAATTACTAAAAAGAGATGCACATTTCTGCCATTTTTCTGTTGATGAGAGATGAACTGGCAACAAGCAAATGTATTAAGCAGCAGAGCAGTTTTATGCCTTCATTTTTCATGTGTCTCTGTTATAGTGTGGATCATCATTATTTAAAACACATGGATAGTAATGGATTACACATTCCACTTTTTCAACATCATTTTCAGCTTAAGTATGAGTATGACAGTAAGTGTGATAAACTATATCCACACTATTTATATCTTAAAAAGATCTCAAAGTCTGAGTTCCAAGCATCTTTTCTTCCAAACTTGTTTTGCATCACTGACAAAGACATCTACAACACGATGAGGCCATTTAATGTAGACAGCGGCAAGACTGAGCTCACTCCGTTTTTAAAAGAAATCCAGCAGATACTCATTTAACCTCGGGACACACACACACACACACACACACACACACACACACACACACACACACACACACACACACACACACACACACACACACACACACACACACACACACACACACACACACACACACACACACGAAAACAACACGGTCACACACACACACACACACGAAAACAACACGGTCACACACACACTGGCCTTTCAGTCTGGACTGAAAAAGGAAACGGGGCCTGGTGTAAATCCCACATTTACAATGCAAACAACCTTCCTTTCAATGAACACCGGGTCTTTACTCTCACAGTTACTGCAAACCAATGAGCACCGTGATGGCCGACATGATAACTAGCCAAGTACATTCCATGCATGCCATTACACTAGTGGCAACAGAAAAAAAAATAAAGCAAAACAACACAAGACAGACAGAGGTGCTAGGCTGTGTGAAGTGCTGTAAAGTAGTACAACATGTACTTTCTCTTTGTTAATAGAAAACAACAACGCAGACTAATATAACTGCTGTGTGTGTGTGTGTGTGTGTGTGTGTGTGTGTGTGTGTGTGTGTGTGTGGGGGGGGTGTATGTATGTGTTTACTATGATTAGGTTTTACTTTTATTTCTCAAATTCCATGTTTTTTTCCCAAATTTTTTTCTGTTAAATGTTTGTTTTATGTAAAGTACATTGAGTTGCCACTGTGTATGAAATGCGCTACATAAATAAAACTGCCTTGCCTTGCCTTGCCTTGCCTTGCCTTTACAGTCAAAACAGTAGTAATGCAGGTACGTTCAAACTGAATTCACCAATCAGGTGTAAACGCTGGTCATGTACCTTAAAGATTATAATTACTTTAACAGGCTTTAAGCTGTGGTCAGAAAATTAATGCTATATGTAAGTGAAAATCCAGATGTAAACATGGTAGTTTTTCCGTCCATATGAGGACAACAGAGGTTATTGTATAGAAGGTCTGTATCCAGTTTGTTTTGGTGTTTATACATTTGTCTCTCTGATACATCCCATAAAATACAATAAGATATTTGAAATAAGCTTCCAAACATACTTAAACATACTAAATATTCCACATTCAGACAGTGAAGCAGTATAAGAGATGCTGCTTCTGTTAAATTTCCTTTAGCTTGCAGGGTTTATAGAGAGCAGAGTTTGTAGGTTTGGGCAACACAGATGAAATACTCCATCATAGTGTACGTAGTTTTTAAAATTACAATATGGATAAACTGTGTATCATAACATATTTTCTGGAGGATTCATTGATAGACTAGTTTTGATAAAAGTAACCACTCAGGATTCAGTTTTCAAGAAATCCAACATATTAAATACCTGAAAAATGTTCATTATTTCACTGATGAAACAAAAACATGAAATTCCGTATTTCCATAGAGCAGACCTGCTCACGGATTTTGATCAAATATATCCAGAGATATTAAATGGATAGCAATCATGTCATGGTAAACACTGTCAGTCAGGCTGAGCTGAGGTGGATTATCTTTAAACTCTCCTGAAGGAATTTCAATAATTATTAACTCAGTTTCCCTCCACTGTCCCTTCACCTCCTTCTTAGTGCAACATAATGACAGCAATTCAAGTGTTAGCACCCTTCAACAACCGCATTCTGTCTCTGAGAAAACCTGGATCATCTGACGGATTGTCGGGTGTAGGTATCAAATTAACTGCTGTGTTTTAATCAACTGTTCCATTTTTGCTGCTTCTGATCCATGACAGCGATGATGTGAAATAGTGAGGATCATGGCTGGAGCTCACCCCTTTAAATGCAGACACTGCACATCGATCCGCTCTGCTGTCTGTGAGCGTGGATTAAGGGTGAGCTGCTCAAACTGTGATTTAATAAAGATTTCTGCTCTGTTATCGAGAGCGAGCAGAGCTGCATCTTTTACCTCGTAGACATAAAACAGACCTAAAAGCCTTATAACGCTAAAAATGGCTGACAAAAATACGTCTCTGTTTTTCTAAACCTTTACAGAGACACAGATTTGCCGTTTTCATCTTGTGACTTTCCACTTTGCACTTTGCCGTCATGCTGCCTGTGTGAAGTTGACACTGCAGTGTTACCGGGGGGGCGCAAACAAAGGCGGTATGATGGGCTTCTTTGGGACTAGGGTGCTGCATCCCATGTTGCTGCATTAATATTACATACGGCTTGTCGCGTGCACACACACTCCAGCATACAAGCCAGTAGCTAAATTTTTCAACATCAGCATTTTCCCTGACAAATAGGTTGTGTGACTGTAAGGTGTGGTCTTTGCAGAGCCATGTTGAAAACAACATTTAGTAATAGGTATAAATGTCTCCTGTAGATATATATGTAGATATTTGAGCTTTCAGTAACTTGGCAGTCTACCGATTGGTGAGCGGAGCTGGGAAGATTTAAAATGGGTGAAAATTTAAAAATTCATCGGTCTGACTACATTTCTGTTCAATAATAAGGCAGCATCAGCAACTCTGTGTATTTGTGTAGTTTATCACAAGAACAGCTTACACTGATGTGGATAAGCATCTCCGGCAGAGCTAGTCAAGTGCTCCATTTCAGAATATGAGATGAGTGAAATAGGACAGGCGCAGCAGACAGAGACTGATTTTCTTCCAATAAAAGGCGGTCAACCCCCAGGAGTGGCAGCAAAGAGGCAGCTGGTGCCCTTTGGCCTCTTCAGTGTGTGTGTGTGGCACCGAGAGATAGAAAAAAAGCTCAGTACCATCTCCATTTCTAATAGCTCTCTGGCATGTCCAAGATGTCAGACAGGACTTCACTTTTTAGCTTTGGGTGACTAAATCACTTCTTTCAGGCCTCTTCGAGAGCATTTTCACTTCATGACATGCATGAGTCCACAGAGGAGCAAGAGTGATTATTCTTTAGCATTACGAGACCCGGGGCTTTGCTGTTGATAATGATAACTCTAGACAAGAAAGTTCCTTCTCAATTTTTCTAAGAATGATGTAGGTGGGCCAATTCTGCACTGTGACTCTGAAGTAGTGTTTTTCCAAATGTGGAAAAAAATAAACAATGAAAAAAAACATAATCAGCTGTTTCTGTTTTTACAGTTTAACCATTTAAACATGCCAAAGTCAAAAATAAAGAAACAGAACAAATAAAACACAAACAAAACTACAAAAACAGAGGGAGATTTACAATGTCTACACACAAAAACAACTGCCCTTACCATTTACTGGAAAGGCAAACTTTGGTATTTTTTAACATGGATCCTATTTTCCCATAATTTTTTCTCAGAGTGCATAATGAGGACACAAGTTTTGAAACTCGTCCACAGTATTGAAACGGAGCGCTACAGCCAGCAGCTGTGAAAAGGGACTTCAATGTAATTCGATGGGGCAATAGTGCTCCCTTAAAGTGTTTGTTTTTGCCTCTGACAGGCTAAGACTGTTATTATGAGTATCTGACAACATAATTACTTTTTTCTCTACCTTCGCTTTATGGGCTTCGCTTGATCCAGCCTGTTTGTTGTCGTGTCTAACCAAATATTGCTCAAAGAGATGTCTGCTTCTGAAATTTTGCGAGAGTTGCGTTGTTGCAGGAAGACAGTTCAATAATTAGCTAAACACTCAGCCATGACTTCCTCTATCTTTCAGATCATGATAAACTATGTTACTACACAACAAACTCTTCATGGCACTCCTCTCTCCAGCTCTCGCTCACATTTCCACTGTTGTCTTCCTGCAACAACTCAACTCGCGCAAGATTTCAGAACGAAAATTCTCCTTGAGCGGATCAAGCGAAATGTCAAGAAAAACATTTTATTTCTCTGTAAGGTCCTTTCTGTAATGTCAAAAACCTAACACCAACCAAGAACCTTATAATAACAATGTGAGCCAGTCAATGGCAAAAACAAGCACTGTTAGTGGACATACATTGACTCAGTTCTATTGCTTCAAGCAATTACATTGCAGCTCAATACTTTCAATACTGGACCAATTTCAAAAATGATTACCCCATTAGTCACTTAGACACACAATGATGGGAAAATAAGTTCTAGGGTGAAAAATCCCCAGGTTTCCCTATAATGAAAGAAAGAAAAAGTACCATAAAAATGGGGGGAAACTAAACAAACCAGATTACATCATATCACCACATCAAATTAGGACAGCAGCAGTTTGAACCTGGCGAGTACACAGATTTTACTACTCTGACAGACTGGAGACCTCACATTATTACTGTAAACTGGGAGAGGAAGGCAACTTTTGCGGCACAATCGGGCAGCTGTCCCGCACACCCACGTAGAAAGATGAAGGCTGTAAGTGTGAATGGAGGGAGGAAGAAGGGGAATTAACATGTCGACAAATCAGCTCGGCAGCCAGGAGAAAGCCTCCGTGTGCTGCGTGAGTCCAACGGGGACAGTTCAGCAAAGCTCAGAGGAGCAGGCTTTAAGTTAATAAACACGGCTGCATTCGGGCGCTCTCTCAGTAAAAACACAAAACCCTTTTAAACTACTCACTGTTACCCCGTGCACAGTGAATATTTGATTAGTACCGCTATGACTGTCTTTGTGGTGTTTCAGTTGAATATTACCGCAGTCTGTCAAAGCTAAGGCTTAAGACGGGGCTGGTTCTTTGTGGTCTACACCCCCGGTTACGTGAGAAAGAATGTGAGCAGTTGTGAAGCTTTAGTTTCTATCTGAACTTGTGTAGCTCTCTACATTCGCAACCCCTACAATTTCTGTGTCAATATCTGAGGGCTACCTTGTTGACAAAACATTGCATATATTCTTTGTGAGGAAGTGTGTATTCTTGCATTTTTTTTGTGCTTTCCCACTCTGAGGCACACACCGAGAAGGCGAGCAAAAATAACTACAGCTTGGGGGTGGACGAAGCATCGACTTAGGAATGACGGTGACACCCATTTCTGAATTTCTGAATGCGACGGTATGTGCATGTGTGTGTTTTGAGCATGGCCCAGTCCTCCTTATTCCTTCACCAGTGAGCTAAATGCACCCGGGCTTTGCTATTAGTAAAAAAGTAAAAATGGAATCACAGTTATAAGTCATCTAACTGAAGCGGGCTAATTCTAGGCTGCTCCACAGTTTGCTGCAGTCCTTTCTGACATGCAGAGAATCAGTTGAACAACATGAGCTGAGTAATAACAGTGTTGCTCATGTTAAAAAGGTTTTCCTTTAGAAATAAGAGGGTTTCTATCCGGTGGAGCTGGCCTACGTTTCAGTGTGCAGCCAAAGGGAGCCTTACACCCTCTGTCACCTTCAACCTTCTCCTGGTGTCAAATTATGGCTGCTGACAGATACTTCTGGCAAGGAGATACCCCGTGGAGCAGGGATTTCCCCATAACTGGAGGGCTGATGAAGCACACTGGAGCGGTCCTGGCCCATACAGGGTGTAACTCGACTAAACCTGAGCCATGAGGCCTGGAGAGGATCAGTGCGGCTGGGTGATATCATTTAAATCAATATCACAACATTAATAGGAATATTCTTTCTGACTGATATACATTTCAGTATGGGGAGAGTATACAGAAATGCAGAGGTTTGGTTTAATTATAACTTGCTTGAAATCTTTTAGACAGCAGAATATTTTTAATTAACAAAGTATCAACATGATGCAATTCCATTAATCACAGCTACACAATGATGTTAAAATATGCCCCAGTCCTCCAAAACAATGCTTTAAAGTCAACAGCAGCATGCTATGTATGCACTCCTAATGAAAAATAAATACACTTAATTGGTGTGTCCCACTTATCTAACTTGAAACCATTACAACTAACCACCTGTTTCAGTTCCTCTGAGTGCTGAAACAATTAGTGTATTGATTTTTCAGGCATCTGACAGGAAAATAAATCAACAACCATTTTTATAATTAAAATGAATGTTTAAGTCATGCCAAAAATTTGCTACTGGATTTATTCAGGCTTTTTTCATCAAAAGCACTTCACAGTGTGCCTCTCATTCAACTATTCACATGCATACTCACAAATCGATGTGAGCTGCCACACAAGCTGCTGGTCTAACCATCAGGAGCAATTAGGGGTTTAGCATCTTTTCCAAGGATACTTCTACACACTCTGCAAAATTAACTTTTTTGTCCACTGGTCAAATGGCTAGTGAATGTTCAGGTTTTACCAGCCAGTCCCTACAGTTTTTTTTGGCTGCTGATTGCATATTTTACTAGCATTTGGCTGCTGGCTGGTGCTAATTTTATGCCCTGTATATCGAACTGTCAACCTGGTGATTAGTGGATGACTTACAGCTGCCCTAGAATAATTTATTTAAACAATAGATCAATCTAAAACATATTAAATAGATAAACAGATAAGGAAAATAATCATTAGTTGCTGTGCTAATCACCTAGTACCAAGATAACATACCACAGACTAACTAGAGCTATGTCCTTTCACCAGCAAAAGAAAACAATTCAGATTGATTCAGGTCAATCAATTGATTATCATTGACCACTCAGCTGGAGACTAATCATGAATGACAGCCTATACATTACACAGAATCGGCACAGCAGCTCGAGTACACGAGCATGTACAGTACGGTTTCTGTGCTGCTCCACCAGAGAGAAGTGGCTCTGAGCATGACCTAACAGGCTGGCTGGACGACATTCCTACAAGCCCTGGGGTTTGCCTTCCTCCCAAAAACAGCAACATTAAGACACAGCCTCAACTGTCTTCCATTCAATGTCTATACAACCAACAAGAAAAAAATAATCCTGGTATTCACTGGGTTGTGAAATCACTTGAAGTACATTCTTAATGGGCTTTTATCTGAAACCATGACTGTAACCTTCCTTAAAACATACAAGACGAAATGCCAGCTTTAATATTTGATTGAAACAAAAGTGTGTGGCCGTGAAGATGATGAAGACTATGAACTGTATGTTGCAGAGAGGATGAAAAAGAGAACGCGCTGCAGATGCTGCATGGTGTCCTCCATAAAGGCTCTTAGCTCCACTGGAACTTTTCATTATTCATACATGTCTATTTACGTTCATTTAAATTACTTTCTAACTTTCCTTCCTCACTGTGGCCCCTTCAATGGAAGCTACTCCATCAATACCTTCTCTAGGTTAAAGTACTGTATACATTTGCAATAAGTAGACATCCCTTGAGGACAGTACAAGGTTACAGTCCCATGTGGATTATTTAAACTTTTCAGTGCTCATTATTGCTCCAATAAGGTGCAGGACTAAAAACAGGAAGATATTAAAATAAACGGTAAATGTTCACAGCTTACAAAATAACATCAATTCTTGAAAGATTACCATCAGATGCTGCTCCACAGTAACTGGAATCATTCTTATGACTGAAACAGAACTTTGAAACAACGTCCAAATATCAGCTGGCTAACGTTTTGGGAAATAACCAAAACAACAACTCAAATTGAGCGCGCACCGTTTTGCCGCCACAAACAAACCACCCAATAAGCCATTTAGCAACCTCACTGCGCTTTGCCGCAGTTGCTGCTGCTTCGCTGATAAGCTTGCTTCATGACAGCAGACAGGAAGCTTAATACATGGGCCAGACAGAGAGAGCTGCATGAACTGATGAGTCAAAACCCTACTACAATGTTCGTCCTGTACGTCACCAGTATAGAAACAATGCAGTGTCTCCCTCTCATCTCTTTGTTAGCTGAGGTCACTGCATGGATGGAGCTGCTTGCCATCAAAAGTCAGTGTTGGGTTCTTGTCTAAAGGACAAAACTATCGACCCCCCCCAAACATTAAGCTAGAGCTAAATAGTAATGAGCTATGACAATGCCAACTCAAATCCTGACCAATCATATGGTTTCTAAAGTAATTTTCCCTGTGTGTTATTAAAAGAGTCCATCATGTAGACTGCTGCAGATATTTCTACCCAGCTAAAGCCACACACACATACCAGTTATATGGCCATAACTGTTAATCATTACTTGAATCACCTGGAAAAAGAAAATAGCCAACAGGGATTGGCACTTTAAACAGAAAATATATTTGAGCTCCCATAAAGTGAAATCAAACATGGCCAAAGAATAAAGAGTTGTGCAAAAAAAAAAAACTTGACACAAAGGGGGGGGGGGGGGGGGGGGGGGGGGGGGTTAACATTCTGGATTCAGGAAACCCCAATAAAACAAGGTTTACAGAGTGAACCTGGGTCTTTCACATCTAGTTCAGCTGGTCTCCTCTATGGAAAATCCTCTTTCACAGCAGGAAAACCTTTTGCCTACTTAAAATTTATCAGCAGCTGAATGTTTTAAATTGCTTGCCGATTAGGTCTGAGTCAGTAAACTGTCAAAACAGTTGAAAAAGACCCATTAAAGCACTCTGACCTTTAGAAAAGACTGCATTTTTGATTTTTTTCCATCAGGAGTGGCAGTGACATGGCAGCTAGGATATTATCATAGGGCTCATAAACAAGACATACTGAGTCTAAATTCTTTTAGGTGGTGTTTGCTGTCCATCAGGAGAGACAGCTATATAGAGATACCAGCATTTATAAATATATTTATAATAACGATGCTACCTTTCCTCCACCTTTTTTTTAATGGATTTCAGATAAAAATGCAATGAAAATCAAAGCTAAATGTTACATGTACAATGTGGCTAGCGTTACCCCAACAACTCTATTTATTTAGTTAGTAAATATAGCTGTCAATAAGTCGTTTTACTAAGCCTACTAAGTAACACATTAGCGTGCTCTCAAGCCTTCAGGCAGCAGGCAAGTTTGGTGGTTTCAGTCGAGGTAAAAAGGTCGCAAATAGCCGTCGTGCAGCGCCTTTAGCTCCTGAGCTAAAGCTAACAAGCTAGCATGGTAACGAGAACAATCAAACACATACACTTCTAGCGAGTTGCAATAAAGGAGCAGAGCTGTGCCGCAGTTCTGCCACTAATATGTGGTCGTGTGGTGGGTTTTCACCTGTAATTCCGCCCGCTCCACCTCCCATTGTGCCCTCTCTACTTCGAAACGGGCCCATTCGTGCTGCAGGAAGTGCAAGATCCCCGGGATACTGTACTGAGCCCGGGCCGCCTCCCCAGCGTCGCCATCGGGCAGCGGTCCTTTCCCAGCTCCCGTTAAAACCGAGTTGTTATTGTTGTTAAAGAACACGCCGGGCCCCGCCTGTTCGTCCATGGCCGGGCTCGGTGGAAAGCTTTGCCCGTTGTCTCGTTGACTCTCGGTGCTAGTAGATACAAACGGAAAAAAGCAAAAGGCTGTCGACGGCGCTCCGTCTGCTCGGCTCGGTCTGAACTCACTTTCTGACAGCTAGCTGTCATCGGGTGACGTCACCAGCCACGACCACGCCCACTGCATGTCTCTAAACTGTTTTTTTTATTTTATTAGGAAAATTCTTTATTCATGAATAGGAGGTTCACAACAGCCTTTCCCCTTTTATTGAATTTAACTCAATGTGTACCTCTCTTGATTCTGAGAATATGACAGAAACATATTTGGTGAAACCCCTTGAAGTCAAATTAATTGCTCTTTTCTAATTTTTGTCATGTCTTATTTATGTTGTACTGTTATTATACATTTTTAATTTCTTTAAAACTTAATCAGAATATTTGTTTCTCATTGCATTGACTTTGTTGTCATCCCTTATTTTTTGTTATTATCAGCACCTCTGTATTGTGTTGTGTTCTTTTTTTTGTGCATGACATGATATGTAAAGAAATGTTATTAGTAAATGTTGGCTTGGGACGCTTGATTTGCTTACCCTGACTTCGCTGGAAGTCCAGACGCTCATCATCAATTCAACACAGTACACCCACTCAGTATTTAATCCCCAAACTGGGTTCAACCATCAGCTAAAAATGTGTAACCAAATACAGACAACAGCACAGTCAAGTCAAAGCAACTTTATTCAAATCTACCAATACCCCCATAACAGCTCTGCCCATTTAGCATGGCAGCTGATGCCCGCATGTATCAATTGCACAAAGACAGATGGATCAAAATTAAAATATAGGCAAAACTAAATTTGTATGATATGCAGCACCTACATTAAATAATGCAGTATTCCCAAGTTTAACAGCAGACGATACAGTCTTTAAGATAATTCAAATTTCTGCTTCAAAAAATTTAAAAGCTAAATGCAATGAATTTTCAAGAGGTTATAATAAAATATAATTCTGGGCTGAAAATAATAATCAAAAATTAATTTCTCATTCGTGTTTTAGAACATGTCATAGGAATGTTTGTAACATAATTTAAGAGCAAATGATATTTTCAAAAAAAAGAAAAAGAAACATCAGAAACAATCAGCAGACCCTAAGATCATGTACTAAATCAACTATAAATCAGACACTCGTGATTGTAATCTAAAGGGGGAAAAATGCCATTGTCATGGTGATGCAAATGCAAAAGTGGCACAGTAAACATCAACTTTTGGATAGTGAGGGATGATGGCAAAATGGAGATGATCGGGGAAAAAAGAAACTACAGGAAATAAACTTGTGTCCCTTTACAAATGTGCAACAAGTCTGAAAATGATACATTCACACGTATTTAACTACATATTTTTAAGTGAGACTCTTTCAAAGTGAACATTCAAAGGCTTTTTAATGATATTTACATAATTGCCTTGTTGACTTCATTCTTGAGTTCTCATCTGTCAAAAACAAAGATGAGATATAGAATAAATAAATACATTTAAGAAACTGTTGATACACAGACATGACATGTTACTGCATTGACAGGCAACAAACCAAACTGAAAAAGACAACATTATGTTAGGCTGTGAGAGTGGAGAGCAGTACATTTCTGGAGTGTTCAGAAAAAGCTTGTCTTGAGTTTGATGGTTGGTGCAGCTTGCACAGTCGGCTGAGCTAGCCTGGCTGCAGCTTTGGCTTTGCTGCTGGCCTGGTTGGCCCGTATAGCGGATTCCAGGCGGGTTTTAAGCTCAGGTGCTGCACCAATTACTATCTTGAAGGCAGCTGGATAGAGGGGGCCAATCCGCATTAAGTTCTGAAGGGCAAAATCATGCAGGCCTTTGGAGACTTGGGGTGCGGACAAGATGGCATTTTCATCCAGAAGGTAGGAAATGAGAGTTGGAACAAGAAGAGCCAGCAACTGCACCCCTGTTGAACAATTAGGCATTAAAAAAAACAAACAGAAAAAAGTAATTAGAACAGTCAATCTGAAAAGTGCTGGGAGAGTTTTAAGCCACAAATCCAAACCAGATATACAAGGCACCACTGAGAATGATGCAGTGGTTACCAAAAGGCTCAGGCAGATCAATTCACCACAGTGGTAAGAAAAAACACTGAAAACAAACTCGGTAGATCCTAATCATCAGTCCAATATGTGATGCCTAACACAAGCTGCATCATCTCATAGTGCATTTGTGCAGTTCTGCAATGTAGTTTGCTTTGCAGAGGACATAAAAACATGAAGAAGTGGGAAGAAGATATGAGGGAAAAAATACAAAATCTATGAATTAAAATTCATATAGAATTATGTGGAAATCACTAAAATCGACAGTAAACAAGTGCAGTGATCCAAAATTGAACATTTAATGCTCTTTTGTGCTGATCTTTGACAGCACACATCCAAAAGCGCTGAGCTAAATACTTTAATAGATCTACTTTAATGGAGCTAGACACTTTAATGGAAAAACACAGTACTTTAGTGGTCCATTAAGCAAAGGGGATACTCACGGTTCTGCTCTTCACCCATGCCGACCAGATTTTCCAGGACCCTGATGCCCTCCTGCACAGCCTGCAGCTCAGCAGCAGTCCCTGGCCGACTGCGCTCCACTGCCTTCAACTTCTCCACCATTAGTGGAGCCAGGGCGTGAATGTAAGGGGTAGACAGGGCACGGCTGGAGTGCTGAAACACTGACAACAACAGCTGGTAACACCGGGTCTGAACCTGTGGCAAAAAGAGTGAAATCATTCACTTAAATCTGAAATGTGTCTAATACACCTTTTTTTTAGGTTATTAAAATTTTTCCAGCTGTGCATCAGCTGTTTCTATTCAGGCACTTACCCTGGGATCACTAGAGTTAAGGGCATTTCTTAAGCGGTCTATGCAGCCCTTCTGCAGGACAGTCACTCCTACAAGTTCACTACTGGCAGACAGCAGGAAGAGTGTAATTGATGTCAACATACTGACTTCATCCATGTCAGGCCTGGACTCATCTAAAGAAAAGCATAAACAAGCACAACCAAATGATGGACGATTTCATACTTATTGGTTGCCCTCTTCATAGAAAACTTAAGAGTCATGGTCTAATGTAATTGTTTACCTGGCTGTGAGTACTCGAGTACAGAGGCCAGACTGCTCCTCACAAGGCCGGTCCACTGTGTTTGCAGGCTCTCCACCCGAGCCAGTGGGGAGGTGATGATGGTCTTGATGCCCTGCAGGGCAGCAGACACGGGGACAGGGACCGAGTTGTCAGCCGTTTTAACTGCAGTTTCCCTCAGCACCCCAGTGATTAGGAAGAGAACAGTAGGTAGGATGGTCATGCTTCCTGTAAAAGAAAAAAGAAAAGACAGGAAATGAGGAAAGATTTGATTGCATTGCTAATAATACTCTTACATACTCTTAATCTCACATACAAGCATACAGCAGTTTACGATGCCAACTGAAAGGCACAAAGAAACCACAGCAGAGCCAGCTTTGTCAGTGAGTTTATGACTCTGATTTCTCATTAGCATACACAAATCTGAGCAGTGCAGAACAGACAGACTTGGTCAGAATTGTTCTAAAAGTGATTTTCTACAGAAAAGATGAAAAGACACTGCCTTTGTGTGTGTGTGTGTGTGTGCCTCCGGCCTCACCAGCAGGGGAGCAGAGCGAGGGCAGTTCTGCCAGGATGGAAACTGTGTTTGCCACCAGGCGCGCGCTGTCTTCAGGCAGTCGCTGAGGCCTGAGTGGCACATGGCTGGGTGACTCCTTCACACGTGTATTAAGCTGTGGTAAGTGGCGAACCAGGATGAACACGAGCAGCTCCATGGCTGCAAAGACCAGAGACTTGCCAGGGACGAGCTCCCCCGTGTCTCCTCCTTCCCCTAGGCTGGGCTGAGAGTCTTTCTCGCTGTCTTCCTCTTTGCCTGAGCAAAATAGCACAGTGACCTAGATTACTCAAACAGCCACATCACTGCAACAACTTTACTGTGTATATAAAACTTGCTCAGTCATCCTTCAGGAAACAGCATGGTGAGTCTGTGTTTTTAGAGTATAACAGTTGTAAGAGTTTAAAATGTGTCAGTTCCTGACCTTTGCTGGTCTTCTGTCGCTGAAGATGGTCCTGAGCAGCCCTGATGGTCTCTTGTACTACAGCAGTAACCTGGAGCTGAACAGCAGGAGGGTCCCGGGTCAGCAGCAGCCTGTGGAGCACGTTCAGGAGCTCCACTCCCAACAGCTACAACAGAAATAACAATGACAGCGACATCACTGTGAGACACCAAAAATCCTGCATTCAAATTCAGAGAGATGCATTTTCAGAGTGAACATCTAACAAGTTTATGTGGTCTAATTTACTGTACTCCATACTCATCTGTTCTGGCCTACTGCCAACAGGTCCACAAGGAACTGTTCTATATGAGCAGTGGGGAAGCCCATACAAAAGGGTGTTGTTGTGGTTTAGATATTTAGATTTCTGTTTGAATTAGAGCAGATTGCACTCCAGAAATTCATCAAATCCAATAAAAATGGCTTCAAAATAACTTTCATACGGTATGTCAACAGTAATAAAAGTGCAACATTTTTTGCTATTCAAAGAAAATAAAAGCTGGTGACAACAATCATATTGATTATGTATGCAAAACTGTAACATGTTGATATATAAGATAAGCCAAAAGCAAGCAAGCACACCACAAGGAAGAATCGTCTCCCTCCCTCCCACATACACACACACACAAACACACACACATGCACGCAGGCACACAGGGTCAGTTTGTGGTTCCAGTCTGTGACATGAGACTGTACTGACAGCGTGGCAATTTAAGGGCTGGATCCTCTGAAGTCCACATTTCTAGACTGAATACGTCACAAAGGGACAGCCATTTCAAAGGCTCCTGCAAATGCTAGTGTCCCATTACTCACTGTGTATTGTGATCCACTTGTTTAAGGGAGCACTTGAGTGATCTTGGCCACCTCGTAAAGTCAGTAAACATCACGTGACCACGTCATATTCACCAGAAAATCACACTAAGGTGGTCCTCAATCACTGGTAAACATATCACTTGAACTAGATCCATGAAGCAGCCACTGCAGTGTTAAAATAAACATGCTCCACTCTTTGTAACCAGTTAGTTTGTTGAGGATCAACATATATGCAATCAACTGTAAACACCACACAATAGAAACTCTCTCAGTTAGTTGATTTTGAAATATCCCAACTGAAATAGTGTTTCTAAGAAACAGCTACAAAGTTTCAAATAAGCACATTTTGTTTCCTATATTGCAGACACAAATTATGCCACATGGTTTCATTACATATACCATCATTTCAACTGTCATTTCTGCCTTTACCTGGTCCTCTGCAATGTTGGTCTTAGCACATGGAGATTCTAGTAGGGTGTACAAGGCCTGCAGGCAGGACATCACATGTTCAATGGGTTCCTCGGGCCGGGGGAAACAAAGGAACTCTATACTGACACCTGAGAGACATAACACAAAAATGCACTCAGGGCGTGTTCATGCTATTCTCTTTTTCCGCTATGTATCCCTTTTACTGACAGATGTATGGTGGATCGGTGGCTTTAAGGTTAACACAAAACAGTTGCACCTTGCTTTTTAAATAAATCTTACATCTTCTGAGTACCAAACAACCCAAAACCAATACTACATGAGAGAAATCATCAAAAATTGCAGATGAAGGCGGTCTGTTTCTTTACCCAACATTAGATGCATTCTGTCTTTGAGTGACTCCTCAAAGGTCTTAGTGGTAGAGGAGGCTCCTGGAGGGATACCAGGAGTCTTGGAGGGAGCTGAAGGAACCTCTTCTTTCTCTTCACCAACTCCAAACCCGGTGCTGTTCAGCCACAGGGCCACAGCGTGCAGGACGGGGGCCCAGGAGCCGCGGTAATGGAGCCGTGCTGTGTCTATAGTCTCTGGCGTATAAAACGCTCCACCTGAAAACAGATAAAAGAGTGGGAAATAGCTTGTTTTGACCAAGTTTGTACAAATGTAGACTCACATAATCCAACATAATATATTTATTTTTAGACCACTTGAGATGTTTATTATATTTCACCCACTCGAAAACAAAAGACAAAACTTCCCCAAGACAACTCTAACAATGTGTGTGGAACGTCTAATCCCATCTAAACAGCTATCTGTCAGTACTTTAGCAGATGGGTTTTGTTGACATTTTATCAAAAACAGTGAAGTAAATTAGGTTATTTTTTTATAACACCAAGAGCTCTCTGGAGAATAAAATCACATCTTTTAAAGGAGCAAAAGTAGAACAAAGAGCTCAAAAAGTGGAGCTTCAATTAGGCTAAATCTCAAACACTGCGGGTCTAAATTAAGTTATGAACGTATGTATGGAAATGAAGAGGTAAAAGCAGAAAAAAAATCTAACATTTCTTGATTATGTTCAGCATTCAGTGGGCAAGAATCTGTGTTATACCATCAGGGGGCAGCTGACTGGAGAACTCAGCAGGCAGAGTGAGCAGAGCGTAGTCTCGAAGCATGGCCAACCACAGGCGGCTGAGGGACGGCAGCTCTGGCTGCACCAAGGTGATGAGGCTGTCAGGTGGAAGCACATCTGCGCCCAGATCGTCCTCATCTTCATCCTCATCCTCCTCTCCACTGCGGACTGGCTTGGCAGGCTTAGACTCAGCCTCTTTCTTGATCTTCATCGCCACCACATACACCTGATCAAGAAAGTCCACGTGTAGTCAGATTTATTCTGTGCATCATTTGCAGCATAACAAATAATGGGGCAGTGCTGTGGTCAGAGCAGAGTCACAGTGTCTTCAGTCTCACCTCAGCCCACGCTTTGAGTACAGCCAGTTTCTCCATCGTGGTCGCGCTCTCACTGTACAGCTGACTGGATGAACCCTTCCCAGCCTGCACCTTGTCCAGCGATGACACAAGCAGGTTGTGGACTCGCCGCAGGTCATTGAGGTCACTGACTACGCCACTACCAATCCATGTACTACACACCTGTGGTCATGAATCGCAACATTAGTTTACAGTTTATAGCACTCACTCTCCGACACTCTTTTGTTATTTCTGTTCTGTTTCTGTTCAAGGTTGATAAACCATTGAAAATAAAACTAAAAAGAACAGTTATTATTAAATATTGTTAGGGCTGTAACAGTGGAGCAGACACTTACTAAGATTATTTCCTTTCTGAGGAGGAGAATTATTATATAAATGTTAGGCACCCCATGGCAGGGATTTAAGGTGGTTTTCTTTTAAGGGATTCAGAAATGTGTGATGATGCAAATGTATGTGTCACTACAAAATGAATTTGAATCATTTCTATTTGAATTTAAATTGCTCAACTTGAATAATTACATTTTAAAAGTGAATTTGAATTTACATGATTTGACTTGATATTGTTTAACTTGAATAATTGCATTGAAAAACTGAATGTGAATAGCATAATTTAAATTAAATCTATTAACAAGACACCTGGCTGCCTGTTTGCTTATTCAAAATTTCAATCACATTTCTCTCTTGGTCATATCATGTGACCATGCAGTTCTGAAAATATGTATTAAATGCCCTGTTAGATAAGTATATTTGCTTTTACAACCTTTTACAACCAATGAAGAGAGAAAGCCTGAGATCAAGCTTTTGGCCTTCAGAGAGAAAAGAAATAGTGCAGACAAAAACACTCAGCCAAAGACATAGAGGGGAATGTCAAAGAGAGGGAGGTTTTTTTAATAATAATGCTTGCGGGCATGTTTGTTATTTTCCACTGTCACTCATTCTCCACATCAGCCAAATAAGTCAAAGAGCATTAAGCCAGAAAATCTGACACTGCTGGGTTTTAAGGGGATGATGACTCACTATGCAGTGGTAATTAACTGCTATCTCAGTAGCAATACTATAAAGGGCTCTAACATCATCAAAATATTTTAATATATGCTGGGGCTGGTCAGTAGGATGAATGATAGAGTACAAACAGAGCTGGTTGCTAGGTGCTTAGAGCATAGCATCTCTCCATTTCTGCAGTGCACACCTCAAACTGGGCTACGAAATCCTTTGAATGAACAAAACATTACTTCTAGAGGATCCTGAATACAGCAGGGAGTCTTACCTGGCATGCTTTAGCTGTTATGTCAGACGGCGTATCGGGTGAAAATGCAGGTCTGAGGGCAGCTCCAACCTAAATGAGTTCATGATCGGCACAAAGTTCACTTCAACAATTTGTTTTACATTTGCTGTATCACTGTTAATTTTTCAACTTGTGCAGAATAATTAAATTCCATGAAGTCACGACTCACATTAGCCTGGTATTGCTCCAGGATTACATGCCCTGGGAACTCGGGCTCTGGTACAGACGCAAACTTTTTAATGATGTCCTCCAGGGCCTGAAGGCCAGCCATCCTCAGCTGGTTACTGTGGTCTGTGGCCGCCATGAAGGCCATGCGGATGAGGTCAGACAAATGGAGCACCAACAGATCCCCTGGACAGAGACATGGGATGGAAATCAAGAGGGATTGTGTGAAGAATTCCCATATGGATTTGTACTGGAATGTGTCCCCCACTGACCAGTCAGAAAATGAACAGAATCTATGAGAAACGTAATTTTGCCATTCATTGTTTAATATTTGCTTTAGTGATGCTTTGATGATGTATGCCAGCAGGAAGGTACAATTATTGCCTCAATCAAGGTCTCTGTGTTAACTGTTTAATAACCCTTCTTATTGTGAAAATGAATTGAAAATAAAACACACACACACACACACACGGCACATCAGTTTTTAGAGCTTCAGTGTGTACTTGCAGCGACTAAAAAGGAACTGGATATTGACCTTGAGGCTGGGATTTAAATGAGTTTTAGCTGAAGTGCACCTTTCAAGGGATTAGTTGGACACACCAGCATTGCAGGCCGACCATCCACTCAATCCAAGTCACTAAATTTGGCATAGCTGCTTCCAGAGATGCAGAATCACTACACTGTGCTCTTACTGTGGAGTCTGTAGAATGGCCCCTTATTTCAGAGGAGCTTATATAAATACTGGGTCCTCTATCTGTCACAGTGAAAAAAAATATATCCCTCCCACATTTGCTTACTCATCTCTAGCTTTATTGCATCTTTACATAAAAGCACATGAATGAGCTTCTTCAGTGGCTGAGAGTAGAGCTGCCCAGAGATTGAGGAAAATGCATAAGCTCGGCCAAAAAAATAAACTCAAATTTAAATTTCGAGCAAACGCAGCAGTCTGTGCCAACCAAACAGCTGCAGTCTACGTTAGAAGGAAACTCCTAATGCTCCATGTAATCATCAGTTTTAATATTGGTACATGGCTTTAAAAAATTCTATTTGAAGTGTAGAATTGTTTTTATAACCTCAGCCCTCAGTCCTCATTCCTTGTGATTGGACTTGAGATCATGGGTGCTGTAAATCAGTCACAGATCCTTAAGTGAACTATGAGCAACTCTGTTTGGCAGTGCTGTGCTGTGTTGTACCTTTTGGGTTCTTGGCTTGTGCGGAGCGGGCAGCTGCCAGGTTAAAATGCGTTTTGTCTGCGTTCTCACACAGCAGGATGATGCGGCACAAGCAGTCCGCAGCAAACACCCGTGTCACCCAGCGAGGCGCCACAGAGGGCTTGGACTTGTCGTCTTCACCCAGACCTGTAAACATGGTGTCATCGTCCATCTCGTCTTTTTTCTCAGAGTCCTCCTCGTCCTTTTCCACTTCGAATGTGACGGCTCCTCCTACGTCTGAAAGAGGAGATGGACACACAACGGCAGATTTGTCCCACCGTGTCAAAAAGGTTGTTTTTTTTTACTAGAGAGGACTGACTGACACTGTGAATGTTGTCAACATACAATATCCTGCAGATGTGGACCTTTAAAGCTCACTAAACAGTGAAAACTGCTCTAGGCTTTTATCTTGACTTATCTTAACCTTTGCTGTTTGATACCTTTATTTCCTTAGAGACAGAAAATGTTAATGTGTGATATTTAGTTTTTTTGTAAACTCACCTGTAGTTGCTGCCAGGACATCCTTGCAGAGTTTCAACCAATGAGAAAGCTTTTCCACAGCAAGAGACGACAGCATGTGGCCCAATGTGTCATGAATATCGGAACACAGCTTCCTGTCTGTCTCCCGATCCAGCATGCCGAACAGAACCCCCTCCAGACCCGTCTCTGTGATGTTCAGCTCTGAACCAGGGACAATGTCGACACAATTAAAGCGCCAGTGACTCACTCAGACCCCACACAATGTTCTTGTTAGCTTCATGGTTTGTACTCACTAATGGTGTTGTGGTCTCCGCCCCTCTTCGCCAGGCTCATGGCGTACGCACAGACCTCTGCAGCCTCTCTCTGAGCGAGCTGTCTCAGGCAGGCCACGGCAGCACGACGCAGCAACAGGTGAGAGCTGCATAAGTGCACCTGCAGGGTTCCAATTACACAGTAAAATTATGATTTCTAGTCTGAAACTCTGTTGCACATATCAGCCACAAAAAAATATAAAATGCACGTGAAGTGATATTATATATAGTGATAATAAATCTTAGCATACACAGAGACAGGGCACCAAGCTGGACAGGTTGACGTGACGAGGAGCGAACATGTGCAGCTGCTGCAGACATGAGATGGCAGCTGCCTGAACCAGGGAGTCAGAGTGGTCCTGCATTATGGCACAACCAACCAGGCAGGACGAGCGGATAGTGGAGATAGTGGCACCGTTTCCTAGCAAATCCAATGTCATAGATTAGGGAACAAGACAACAAGATATTGCATTTTTGTAGTTAGTGGATCCACGGTCCGTCTCCAGGTCTGTGTTAGAGGCCTGTAGTGGATTCAAATCAATGACACTGCCACCTGCTGGCATGAGGTGGGTATATTACAGTTAAAAGGCTTTTAAAGAGAGTCAAATTCGAGACAAAGTTATTTCTGCCACAGTTACCCTGTAATTCTGGTCCGACAGTAGTGATGAGGGCTCCAAGGCAGCGGCCCAAACACTGGTGCACCTCTGTGTGAGATGGGGGCACCGTGAGGAGCAGTGTCAGCACCAGTGACAGGGTGGGCTCCACATAGCCTCTGTACATGGGACCACTGGAGTCCACGATCAGAGCCAGAGAGTGCAGAGCCCAGGTCTGAAAAAAATTGGATAGAGAATATTGTGTGATTATTTTCTGATCTCTGGGTCATGGAAGGAGAAATGAAAGCACTCTCAACCCTCTTGGTGAATTTGGAACTCCATTCCTCCCGAGTAATTCATCATACCTGGACCTCATGAGAGGATCCATCCTGGGCCAGAGCCAATAGGATGCTGACACTGGTCTTTAAGTGCTGGCCTGAGCCAATTCCTCCAACATATCGATGCAGACAGCCAAGAGCCAGTGAATGGCCTGTTCTTGACACTACATCACGGGCCGACTTCAGCCTGGAAATGGAGGAGGAGGAAAGTTATGGGTCACTTGATTAAAGTCAAGAATGGGGAGGCAAAATAGTTTCAGTTGAAGATTGATTTAAGATCATCAAAGACGGATATTATTATCTTATGAACACCTGAAAATATCTTTGAAGTCTTCCTCAATCAGGAGAAATATCAGAATAAAACATCTTACGCTTGAATGCGTCTGCCAACCAGTGAAGTTGCAGTTTACATCCATGTCTGTCCAGACTCATGATATTTGTAGTGAAGACTAAAAGGTATTAAATGTATTTTCCATGTATGTGTTCACATGCTTGGCCAATAAAGCTGATTCTGATAGAGCACAAAGTTGTAGCCATGACGATGCATCGAATATGGATGCTACTGCAGAGAAGCTACAAAGTGTCACCAATTCAGTATCTGACCAATGTTAAATATGGTCACAATCTGCCCTTCTATTCCTGAGTTATGGCGTTGAATAATAAGCCAGAAGTGTTTTTGCAGATCATTATGATATCATAGAGAAGTTCACCTTTGACCGTTATAAAATCTCATCACTTCATTATTTTGTTCTATTTGATATTTGTGTGATAATTAGCATATGAATTCTTGAGTTATGGCCAAAAACATCCTTGACCTTTGACCACCAAATTCTAATCAGTTGAATCCAAAATAGATATTTGTGCCAAATTTGAAGAAATTCCTTCTAGGCGTTCCTGAGTTATCACGTTCAAGAGAATGGGACAGACAGAGGTCACAGTGACCTTGACCTCTGACCACGAAAATCTAATCACTTCATCCTTGAGACCAAGTGGATGTTTGTGCCAAATCTGAAGAAATTCTCTCAAGTCATTTCTGAGATATTGCATTTCAGACAATGGGATGGACAGATAGACGCTGAGGCATGAAACACACAAACACAGCAAAGTTTAAACAGATGTAGAAAGCTTACTTGTCGAAGCTGGTCTGTGCCATCCTGGCAATGAAAGTAGCCTCTCCCACCACCTGAGCCATCCTGCCGAGGGCTTCTCCAGCAGCACAGCGCAAGATGGGATTGGGATTGTCCAGTGCTCCCATCACCAGGGCCAGAGCTGATTTCCGCACCTCCTCAGGGCCCAGAGTACTCTTGTTTTCAGCCAAACCCTACAGTCAGACAGGAAGGATTAGATACATTATTTTTTTTACTGCATATTACATGAATAATGAAACGTGACATTCCTATCTTATGAGTGTAGGAAGGACGTTTTTTCACCTTGAGGGCACTAAGCACTGCAGTGAAGATGTTCAGTTGGACTGCCTGCTGTCGAACTCCTTTAGCCTGCTTTATACACTCTGCAAAGTGGTCTAGCATCTGCAGCCTGAATCACATACAGCATAAGGTTGAATGCTTTTAACCAACAGTTTTACAGAAGAACAGTGGACACAAGTACAGATAAAAACCAACAACAAGTATTCCTTATTATATTTTCCGAATTTCCAAGGCAACCACTTCACTGCTCACCTGTGTTTGAAGGAGACATGGGGAAAGACGACACCGAACAGAGCCACTGAAGCGTCGATGACTGAGACACCCAAAGGGAGAGGCCCTGGGATGGCCTCGCCTACAGGGACGCGCAGGTATATGGAAGAAGGATCATGCTCCAGAGCCCCGCTGCCAGACGCACTGTTGGGCTGTAGCTGTTTAAACACAATCATACAGTAGTTTTAACACCATTAGTACAGGGAAAACATCATATAGTGACCCAGAGATCAGAAAATAATCAGACAATATAGTGCAGATAGTTGCTGTTAACCAATTACAGCTGATTTTACCTGATCCTCTATGGACTTGTGGTCAGTCTCCTGTAGCCAGGAGCCCATGAGCACACTGTCGTCATAGTGACATAGAGAGCGCAGCAAGGAGGTGGTGGTGTTGGCTGAGTTGTCAGTTAAAGTGAATTCTGCCACCAGCTCCCTGAGGAGAGCGTTGAAGCTGCCTACACAAGCAGAGTACAGGTTTTACAGGTCAAAACACCTTCCCTCGTTGTTGCCTGCGTCTTAATAAAGAAATGCCTGTCTTACCTTCATATGTCTTGGGAGGCAATAGAGCCAGGATGTCGTACAACCTGAGTCTCACCATCGCTGCACTTGCTTTCAGATGAGCACCATGGACTTTAATGATGGCAGGGACACTGATAACAAAAAAACATCACAATCACTAGACAGATAATCAGAGAAGTCCCGCAACAACGACAAAATACATTCCTATCTTCACTATCTCTAACAAACAAACTGTCTCACTTAAAACATCATACTCACTGAGACATCATAGTCATGGCACATTCAATGGGAGTCATCAGCCGGCGGATTACATCCTCTGTCAGCAGGTCAGGACAGTGGGCCACAAAACTACGCATGGCTGTAGAAGGAAGGAGCAGGACTATGATCAAAACTGACAGCGTTGATATTACAGACCATGTATGGGTAAACAGGAGGGTATTCCTTTACCACACAGTGCTCCGGCTCGGCCCTCCAGGGTGACCTGCCAGGTGAAGGCGTCTCCTCTGGCCTTTTCTGCCTCCAGCTCTTTCTGTGAGCGAGGAAACACGTTCCTCCACAGCAGTAGCATCTTGGGAAGGTGGTAGCGCACGAGAGAGGGACCTGGACGTGTACACAAACACAACGCGGTGGCAACACTGTCAGTGAAAGGGAGAGGGGATTGCTGACAAATCACGCCCAAGAGATAAGCAGCATCTGATAGTCTCACCGAGAGTCATGAGGGCCCCCAGCAGCAGCCATCCAGCCTGGGTGCGCTGCAGCGAGAGTCGACTGTTCTGAGCAGCTGTCCGCAGGAGGTCTTCAGCTATACTCACCACCAACTACAGAGAAGGAACACTGAAATGTCAATCTTTACATCTAAATAGGTGGATCAATTAGGCTGGGGTAGAAGGAACCAATAAGACCAGATCATTGATTGATCAGTCTGTCGTCACACACCTTGCCCTTGGTGTGAGGAATACCCAGCGGACACTGGTGCACGCCTCCTAGTAGTGCAGCCATCGCAAAGCTGTAGCCGCTCACAGCCTCCGGTGAGCTCTTCAAGTTGTTGATTCTCTCTGCACAGCGGTCCAGCAGTGGGGTCAGCTGATATGGCAGAGCCACAGCAACACAGCGCAGGCACCATGCAGCGGCCAAACGAGCCGCCATGCTTGGGTGCACAAGCACTGAGGTCACAGTTTCAAGGAGTCCTGGGAAAGAGGACAAGGAATACAGTTTAATTTGTGAAAGAATTCAGACTAAATTATTTTCCTCTGACTGTAAATTCCCATAGATTTGATTCACATTAAGACTAACATGCAACAAGTGCATGTACAGTCGTCAAACTAAAGCTTCTAAAACTAAGAAGAGCTTGTTCATGTACACTGAAGTACATGTTGTTTAATTTACCTCATGTTATTAATATTATCAAATGGGTTTCATCTCCATTTTATGTTTCATGGGTCATGAGGTCAGTGGTTTGTGGGTGTGTGTTTTTTTTTAACCCCCATAGTGCACTTAGTATGTTTTTTTTTCTGTGACAGCTTCTGGTCGTGCCTGACACAGATAAGACCCACAGTGAGGTTAAACTTGTGAGAGGATGCATTGGGGTAAACTGAAAGAGGCTTATTCTGGTTAATCAAGACAGGTGGTGAGTCTGTATCTGTTGAGAGAAGGGAGGTTCTGTTATGCTCATGGCTTATTAATTGCGCTTTTCCACTACACAGTTTCAGCACGACTCGCCTCGCCTCGACTCGGCACGGTTCCTTTTCCATTACAAAAAAGTACCTACTCAACGTGGGCGGGGTCGTCATAGAACGGCTCCACGAAACTGCCGTGACTTCGTTTTATACGCGACACAAAACACACAAACAATGGAGGACATTGAGGCAGTGGTGTACTTGCTGCTGTATGTGGCTTTTTGTCTCACACAAAGCAAGAAAATTGAGCCGTATGGCTGTAACTAGGGTTGTAACGCTGCTGCCGGTATTTAAAAATGACGGGTTTGATTCTCGTGTGGGACGGCTCATGACGCTTCCAGCGACAACTACCAATCAGCAGCCAGCAGTGTGTCGACGTCACATTTTAGTACCGGCTTGGCTCGCTTGGAACCTCACCAGAGCAGGTACTAAAAAAGGACCAGGTACCAGGTACTTTCCCTAGTGGAAACGCAAAAAGAACCGAGGCGAGTCGAGGCGAGGCGAGTCGTGCTGGAACGGTGTAGTGGAAAAGCGCCATAAGTCGCAAATCAAGACAACAGAAGTACGAATTCTATATATTGTATTTTCACTTTATTTTATCTTGTGTTTCTTAATATTATCGAGTGGGTTTAATTCAGTTGGTTGGTGGCACTGTTATGTTCAGAACATAAATACCACTTGTGTTTATTGTAAATTACGTGGACTAAAACACACACATATGTTTTTATATATGTGCCGTGTGTGTGTCTCACCTATCGAAGGCTCCTGGATGAGCGGTGAAGCTGTGGCACTCAAGCTCTGGACTAGACTGCCCAGCTCTTTTAGGGCGCAGACCATAACATGCTGACTGGCAGAGACATCGGCTGCCCCCGCCTTGTTCTCTCCGCTGATGTCATTCACTACTGCCTCTGGAAAAACACGTGGCAGAAAAGCAGGAATGGAAAAGAAGGATTTATCATTATAAAATTCAAAAAACGTACAAGTTGAGCAGAGTAAAAACTTCTGGCAACATATTAAGTCATTACTAAACTTCACACAGTAAAAATATAACATCCTACTCATATTAATGTGTGCAGCATTGATGGATAAGATGTCCTGCACTAAATTGTGACTTGGATTGAAGATTTTCTTTAAAAAATGACTAGGCACTTTGTGGTTAATTATGGTGCATAGACACAAAATAACAGGTTGCAGTAACCTAACTGGCTGGTCACATTAGTCCATGTTCTGCTGTTACACATTATAAATCGGCTCAGTTCTGCAACTACAGCACCAAGATCCTTCAAAATACTGAAGAGCACACTGCTACATGCCAAACTCAGAGCTCTGAGGATTTTATTCAAACCAAAAAACAGGCACAATGTCGTTGTTGTGGTGACAAGACAACAAGACAAACAGTAATATTTTATCTGATTGCTCCAGAATAACAGCTTGTATCCTCAGAGCTCTGAATAGGCAAATATTACAAGAAAGCAGAGACAGATCACACTTATGGAAAACATCAATAACAGACAGAATAGATTTAAAGCCGCTTCTTGAACTGTGGCAATCATGTTTTTCAATGCAACTCGGGATACAGGGAACGGACTGTAGGATACACGTGGTTCCAGGAACCTTTACTTTTTGGTGTCTATATTTCACAGAGTCTTGAGAGACATCAACAATCCACATCTTTTTCAAAGTCTATTATAACATCAATGAGAACAATGTAAAGTTCGACATAGAAGTCTGAAGGTTGCAAAGCAAATCAGAGTAAGAATCATCCTTTTTTTGAATGAGATAAAAGGTGATTATAAAAAATGATCGATGTGTTTGTCGTGAAGCGGAAAACAAAAACGAACGCGTGGAGGGAATTGAAATCAATAAAACTAAACGATGGTACAAACGTGCAAATATTGTGTCTTGTTGCTGTGGAGGGAAATGGCTTGTTCCTAGTCTGTGAATTTAGTGGCACATGCTGCATTTCTGCTTGTGTAAGCCGGGTGTCAGCAGTCAGGAAGAGTAATGTTATCTGCTCCTCGGGGATTGTAATGCAATAACAGAATGTGAAATTCACAGGCAAACAGTCATGGAGGGTATGCAGTAATGCAAGCATGAGTAAATTTAATGCTGAGTTGGCGATAGATAATGTTTCTGATATTATGATGCTGCTTGTGATAAAAAAAAAAAAGATTTAAAGGGAGAGGAAAGTAATCAAAAGGAAGCAAAGGCAGAGAGAAAGAGGGAAAGCAGAATTAGGGAAAGCCATCTCCGTACACAACACGAGACAGAATAGAAAAACCATCTCCGTATGCAGCACATGCTCAAACCATGCAGAACTTTTAGAAACTGAATGAGTAGTGAAGTAAAAAAAACAAAAAGTGATAATAATGGATGAGTACTTACTCTGTAATGCTCTGAACCGTGATATTTCCCCCCCATCCTCCTTACCCACAGCCCTCATTTGCTTGCTGATGGCTTGGCAGATTTCTTTGCCGGCTGCAATTTGCGCTTTCTCGCCAAGTAAGCCCCCAAGGGTGGCGCGGAGCATGAAGGAGACGCAGCGCCGTGAGTACACAGCCTCGACGTGAGTCTGCGTGGCCCGCGGGTGAGACACTAGGTCCAAAACATGGGACAGGAATGTGGCGAAGTTGCGTTCCAGCCACTGACCGCCAAGTGTAGTCACAAACACAACATAGGCCTGAGGAAGACGGAGATGGATTACATGTAGAGGTGGCTAATAAGACAACATGGCTGCAATTCGTGTTACGTGTGAGGGTTCAGCTCACCTGTGTGACTCCCACCCGCACCTCCCTGCTGACAGAGCCGCCCCCCTTCAACATTTCCCCTCCGCTCTTCAGGAAGCCGGATCCACCACGCAGAAAGCCAGTGGCCATGAGCTCCAGCACCTCCTCCAGAGTGGCCCGCTTCACATTCTGACGCATCACTGAAGGGGGAAAAAAAGATTTCAAACCGCTGAAAACAAAAGTGGTGAGCTCAAATCCAAGCCATAAACCATACAAATTAACTCATTAACTTACCTGCTGCTTGTTTGGGCATCAGAGCAGTGGCCATGACTGTTCCCAGCAGTTTGGCCACAGCTACCCGAACGCCATAGTTTGATCCCTCCAGGGCCTTGTAACACAATGTGGCCATGTTCTCCAGTTCTGTGGTCCACATGAACACCGCCTCATTCTGCAGCTCCAACAGGCACTGATCAGAGAAGAGGAACCAAGATGGAGTCCTTTAGTAACATTTACATTACGAGCTACGAACAGGAAACATCTCTTGTGTTTTGTTTTCCTGTGCTAGGAAGCCATTTTCCCTATGAATGCTCAGTTTAGACCTATCATAGCAAAATATACAGGCCACACAACTTGTACCACACGCAGTTCAGCTGATTGCTCTTTTGAGTTTTACACAGGAAATCATCTTTCACAATAGGGAGGCGATTTGCACAAGTTAACACATCTGATCAGAGTCTGGTCAACACAATGACATAGCAAAAAGATGTGTTAGTGGGTTGTTTCTCTAATGCTGGAGTGTGTGTCCTTTATTTGACTTGTAATGTTGAACTGAAGCCTTATTAGTGTAGACTAGACTGGAATTGTATGAATTTTTTCTCCGGTGACTTTTGTCCTGTATTTTTCTGGTTTGTGCTTGTTGATTTCATTCACATGCTTCAGTGTCTGGACGTACCTTTGCTACTGCGCAGCGCACAGCCATGGACCTGTCTGTGAGTAAAGAGCGGGCATTCTTGTAGATGTCTCTGTGACATGAAGCTGCGGCTCCACCCAGTCCACTGAGCACCTTCTGCAGGCTAAGGAGGATTTCTCCTCTACCTTGGGACTACACAAGCAGCGAGACAGATGGATTAAAGTTGGAATAGGGGGACTGAAATAAATGTCACAACCAATTCTGAATAATAAATCTCTCTAGTTGTACTATAGTTCCTATAGTCCCAATACATTCCTGATTTAAGAAAATGGAAACCTATCTGTGTTATTCTCTAGTGTCGTACTTTACATGCCATACCTCTGCACTCTTTAATGCCTTCAAAAGATTATTAATGGTGTCTGGAAAGGAGCTTCCAAGCATCCTGCCCATCTTCTCATAAAAGGCTCCGACACATGCCACTGCAGCACTGCAAAAAGAAGTGAGTGTGTGTGTTAAAAGGAAAGTATACATGATAGATAGATGTATACTAAAACACTGCAGGAGTGACACAATGCCTCAGTGATTAACAGGGGGGTCCAGAGTCCAGACCCCTGTGTATACCCCACACCTCACTCTGTATAGAGACAAGTGGGCATGCCAGATGATATACAACCACAGTTAGAGTCCATTAATACCAGAAAGAAATATAGCATAATATCTGCTCATGTACAATTAATCCCCTACTATAAAACATGAAACATCATTCTGCAGATTAACTTTTGGCTTAACTGTTAATACCTTTAAATGTGGAGGCAGTGCTGAACAGCTTCTATCTTAATGCAAATATATACAGTCCTAGTCAAAAGTTTGGACACACTTTCTCATTCCAGTAAGTGGGAAGATGTGTCCAAACTTTTGACTGATAATGTATATAATATCTAATTCATTTATGATATCTAATGAAAATACACACTGCTGTGATTAAATGGGGTCTTACAGTTTAGTTGGCAGGTACGCAGGGGTGTCATCTTTGCTTTTGATGATCTCGTTGCATTTATCCAATGTGTTGAAAACAGTGAAGGTGTCGCCAATGCTGTAGAGGGTAGCGAGGTTTTTGGCCAGCAGTTTTCTTGTTGGTGGACCAGGAGCGCTGCTGATCAGTCCCGTCAGCTGTTCCACCAGCTTCTTTTGTTTCTCCTTCACATCCACCTGCCATTCAAGCACAAAATAAAGTCACAAACTGTGCAGCATTTAATGAAAATGACAGTGTAAGCAATGTCAAAATGCGAACGATCACCTTATTTGCTGCCACCAGCACTTTATCCAAGAAGCGGAGCCATTCAAAGATAAAGACAGGCCTTTTTGCTTCAGTGATCTGGGCCAAAGCATCTTCATTGAGCAGCAGACTGTGAGCCAGCTCCATGGCGAGGACGTTTGTGTCAAAGTTGTGCCCTCGCCTCTGCAATCAATCAATCAAACTTTATTTGTATAGCGCATTTCATTCAGGCTAGTGCAATACAAAGTAACAGGCCAATAATAAGAGAGAATAAATAAAGACAGCAAACTAGAGAATCTCTGATACCGATAATGGTATTGGTTATCAGACTGATAATGACTCAATATCTGGATTGGGTATTGGTGAAAATAGGCCAATCTGGTATTGGATACAGTTATTTTATCAAATAACAATTCAGTACATTTATGTATTTATTTGTTATATTTAGAAAAGTTAGGAAAGCAATTTGAAAATTTGGTCAAATAAAATAGATTTAAAAACTATAATAATAATAATAATGAGAAGAGGAATAACAACAACAACAACTATTATTATCATTATCATTATTATTATCATCATAAAATAGAGTGAAATTGATTACAAACTAGATAAAATAAATAAAAACAAAACAGGCAACTAAAATTGATATTTGGAAAAAATAATTATAATGATAATGAAAATAATAAATAAAGCATGAATACAATAAAATAAGTGTAAAATAAGTAAATACTATATAATATTAATAATTCTCAATGGAAGCAAAGCTACACAGGAAGCAGGCTTAAAGCCTCCCAGCTGCAATAGCAGTGTAATAATAAGAAGGTTACTTTGTCAGAAAATGTTCCCTCTCATATGTCTGCCCTTTCATCCATTCATAATATTAGAACCAAAAATTAGTGAACATTTTACCAAGTGTTACAATGACTTCATTAGGTTTATAAGCAGTAATTCAAAGTTCAATCAGCTGTCAGTGCTATAACGCCTTTTAAATCCGTGCTTACTTATCATATAAACCTGGTCAAAGTAAAATCTTAAAGCTGTGTAGCAATAACACTTTGCTGTTTTGTGTTGACAGCTGCATCCAGCTGTTGACAGGATAGCTGGTTAACTTAGCAACCTAAGCTAGCTACGAGGAACAAGCCAAACTCCGAGTACACACCCAAACTGAAACTCGTTAGCTATCTATCGTCGCCTTTATTTAAATGTCAGCTGTTCACGGACACCTCCGCGACAACATATTCCTGAAACAAGTGCTGTTTGTCACCAAATTGTTCATCCTACCTGTGTTTCGACAACCGAGGATGAATGACGACGAGGGTCGACGGTGTCGCATTAAAGAGCGTCCGATGTGAAACTACGGGAAATAACGTGTAGAAAATACAGCTTTAAAATAATCAACAAAAAAGTGCAACATTATGTGTATCATTTTACCCAGTTGTCTCTACGTATGCAAAAATAAACACCTTCCATTGACTTATTTATCAAAAGTTCCGGAACTGTACACATGTTGTTTGTGTTGTAGCCACTCGGAACGAATCAATGAACGAACCAAACATTAGAAAAGCGGGTGCAAGCGAGCAACAGCAATAGGTTTAAAGCAGTGTAACTCTTCTTTTTTTTATATTTTTGCCCTTTTGCACGGTCATAATGTCTGATGAGGAGGAGGACTATATGTCTGACGCATTTCTCAGCAAAATGTAAGCATTATTTGTGGCTAGTGTTTGTATTAGAAGCTCGGAGTGTTGCTACATTGGGAACCATTTTGGTGCATTTGGGTGTTGTATGAAGTTAAAGCTAATTTAGACCAATTCAAAAGAGTGCCTTGATGCTGCTTTGTGTGCTTTTGTAATGTATAACACCCCCCTACTCCGTGACTATAGTTACAACTGAGTCATTTGGTTAAATCTAGCATATTTTTATCATGTCTTTGATAACAAATTAAGGAAGTAGTGGCAATAACACGTATCTCTCTCACATTAATCAACATCATTGTTTTTCTTATCCCAAAACAACTTTTTCTATGCTGTTTTGCTCGCCAGGCAAGATGTGAAACCAGGTGTCAGCATGTTGAGGCGAGTAAAAGAAACTATTAAAAAGGAGACACAACAGTTGGAGAACAACATCAAGAATCGTCAAAAGACCTTCAAAGAGCAAGAGAAGGAGAGCCGAGAAGCAGCTTTACACAGCTCTATCAGCAATCAGAACAAGGGCTTTGCACTTCTGCAGAAAATGGGTTACAAAGCTGGCCAAGGCCTCGGAAAACAGGGCAAGTTTTCTTCATTTACTGTTCGATTTATTGATTTTTTTAACTGTTGTTGTATTTACAGCATGTATTCATGATCATCTCTATCACTTCTGCAGGAGCAGGAAGAGTTGATCCAATTCCATTAAATATCAAAACCGGTAAGAAATACATTTTAAAATTGAAAGTGTATTTGGAAACAACCTGTTGAATTCAGCTGGTTGCTTACCTTTTCTTTCTGTAATGTTATTCAGACAGAGGTGGCATTGGAATGGAGGAGGTGAAGAAGAGAAAAGCAGAGGAGGAGCTTGAACATTATCGACAGAAAGTACGAGCCAAACAACAGAACGAGACTAAATCTCTGGAAGATTTTAGGTGAAGTGTGAGCATTGTCCCATACTATAAACCCTAGACTTTTTTTTTTAAATGCCTAAACCTCGTCCAGTTCAAAAAGGCTTTTTCTTCTTCTTCTACTCATTATTATTATTATTATTATTATTATTATTATGCAATGTTTCACGGTCTGTGTGTTCACTCTCACGTTTTTTTTTTCATTCCAGATCAAGAGTAAGGACAGAGAGAGAGGAGCGTAAGATTGAAGGAGATCTCAGGAGGAGTCAGCGATCCTGTGAGCAGCTTGACAGTCAGAAGGTTGGAGAAATTATGGCTATAGCATAAGCACATCAGAAATCACAAAGCATATTTTGATCATTCACTACTCATCAGTGTGAATCCTTTGGCTGAGATGTCTTTTTATTATTATTTCAGGGTATCACAGTCCCCAGGGAAGACTGGTACTGGCCTAAAGCAGAGGCTGATGATGAGGAAGATGAACCTAAGGAGGAGGAGGAGGAAGAAGAAGAAGAGGAGGAAGAGGAGATTGTGGAATTAACTGTCAGTATCAAGTTGAGCTTGTTTTTCAGAGATATAATATGTCATCTTATTATATGAAACATATCACTTTTGTTGTATGGTGGCAGTTATGATATTTGCATATGGTGCAATAAATGCTTCTCATAGGATCTTAAAGTGTAAAATCCAGAGTGATCTTACAATGTACGTGTTGTATTACTTTCTCTTACAGTCCTTTGACAAACTGCAAATTTTGACATCCTATTTACGTGGAGTCCATTTTTACTGCATATGGTGTGGGACCACCTATAATGGTAAGAAGGACAACAACATGGCTACTTACTTGTGTTTCATTGCCTTTGCTGACATGCAGTTTTCTTTTTTTTGACAGATGAAGAGGACTTGTGCTCTAACTGTCCTGGAGACACAGCAGCAGACCATGAATGAGCTTGATTTTTTTTTAAAAAGAAAAAGAAAAGCAGTACTTCAGAGTGAAAGAGCAGTAACAAGTATTTGACCGTGGAAACATTATACAAATTAAATGTGTGCAGACAGCATATTACAATGTGAAACAGGCTCATTACACTATCATCATTATCACCATCATCATCACATACATTGATCAGATTTGAATATGATCTCCTGGAAGGACATTGCTGTTTATGCTGTTTGCTAGAGGATGTTCTCGTTTGTTTTTTCAATTGGAAATGATGTGGAAAATTTAGGTTGCTTTGTATTGTTTATATTTTGAATAGATGTACATTGATTTCTGGGGCATTTTTCAAGAGTATTTGCGTACCTGTGTTTTCAATGTTTTTAGAATTCTACATTATCTTTTTTGTTTTAACTTATGTTACATTAAATGCGGTTAGATTTGATTTACCTAACAGATGTAAATAATGTAATATAAATATGATAGAGCCATTTTGCCGTTGTGTGTTTGTGGTGTTCAGTTGTGACTAGGTCTTAAAATTATAAGATTGGAAGAGACTAATACATTATAGACTCAATAGGATTTTGACAAAAGTTATACAAATGGTAACAACAACTCATTTAGATAGGGTCACATATAATATTTAACTTTTACCTAAAACTGTGACCCCCACAGTATTTACAGATCGGGTCACGTATTTAATTGGCAGTGATGGAGGTAACTTGTGGCCAGTGGTGGAAGAATCAGATCATTTACTAAAAGTATGAATACCAAAATGTAAAAATAACCTACTTAATTCCAAGTAAAAGTCTTACATTGTGCATAGAAGTATTATAATATTAGTAGTTAAATTTACCAATAGTATTCTAAAAAAGTACTTGTTTTGCAAAAAATCCAGCAGTGACTGATAAATTAAATACAAACAAAATGACTTGTTAATTCTGAGTTAATGCATAAGCATTAGCAAAGAATGGTAAGAAAAGTTCTTCTATATACATGTGGATTACATTTTGAGTATCTCTTTAATCTTTGCATTTTTTGTGAAATATTGGATAGTTTAACTTCTTTGGACCCCAAACAGTCATTTGAACCATGTGAAGGGAAATATTGGTGGAACAGCAAACGACTAAACATGAGACACAAATAAAAACAGATTTTTGTAAGGGGCCACAAGCTCCCCTTATTTAATCTTTAATAATGCATCTTAATTTAGAGGTTTATGATTATGTTATTTTAGAATTTTAATATGACAAAGTAACCAGCATCTAAAGCTGTCAAATAAATGTAGTGAAGTACAAAATACAATATTTTTCCTCTGAAATGTAGAGGAGTAGAGGTATCCTAAAAGTAAATAAGAAGTATCCTGCGTTAAAATTAACAGTACTTGAAATAAACAGTACTTCAGTAAATGTACTCAGTTACTAACAAACTACAGTCTATGCTCACAACACACTTTACTGTGGTATGTCAAACTCCGAACACATTTATTCTTACTTTACACCAACTTTAACAGCTCACATTAGTTAAAAAGTAGACCAGCTTTGCTTACACAGAACAGGTGTATGTCATAAGTCTTGTTGCCAATGGCTGTCTTTGTACATACATTCATAGCCACACAATAAGTTAGTCCTTTGCTGCCAATGCCAATGATATTTTCTCCCAGAATAAAGGATTTGTACCAGCATCAATTCTGCTGTCAGTTTAGTCTGTCTAAACTGGTGCTAATTTGTATTTGGAATTATGTTTTTTAAATGTGAGCTGTTGGATAACTGAATTTCCCTTTGGGGATAAATAAAGTATATCCTATCCTATCCTATATATCCATACATTTCCTGCTATAGCCTAAATGTTACATTAAATAAAATGTTTACATGAAGCATTAAAGTTGTTACTGCAAATGGATGTTCATTAATTATTCCATACAGATCTTAGTTTCCTTTTTAAAGTTAAGATTACAGTGACTTGCTCTCCCATTTAAAATATATCATGGGATCTATCTGATTTAATATGACTACACAAATATTTGTCTTAAACAATTGCTTCTTATACTATTTTCATTCTAGCAATATCAACCTCAGATCATGAGGGGGACCTTGAGGAAGATGAGCAGGACATGACGGCAACTTCATGCAGCAGCAGCAGCAGCAGCAGCAGCAGCATGGCAGCACCTTTACAATATGAGGCCACACCACATCTTTCTGTCAACACCTCTTCACCGCCCTGTGACACCACATCACCAGAAGATACTCAAATAATATCAAATCAAATAATATCAGATGATCCTGCGCTGTGGCCAAAAGCCATCGACGACAATGCTCGTTGTCAAATTGTGAGAAAAGGACCACTCCAAATAACAGACATGGACTTCCCCCAAAATACAGAAAACCCACCTTGGAGATTCACCAAAGATAATTACAAAATGACAATGAGAAATGGTGAGAAGATCCAACGTTCATGGTTAATGTACTCTGTCAGCACAGACACAGTATTTTGTTTCTCTTGCACTCTTTTTGGAAAGTGTGACAGCGCTTTAAGCAGTAGTGGCTACTGTGCATGGAACAACCTAGATCATCACCTCAAAGAACATGAATATTCAAACATGCATTGTGAGAATATGAGAAGCTGGCATGATCTGCAGAAGAGATTGCAGACTAGGACAACCATAGACCAAACCCATCAGAATTTGTTGCAGATTGAGATTGAGCATTGGAAAGGTGTCATCAGAAGAGTGATTTCTATCATCTGCCATCTGGCTGAGAGCAATCAAGCTTTGAGAGGGCCTTCAAATGTGCTCTATGACCATCACAATGGGAATTTCCTCTCCTTAGTGGAACTGATGGCACAGTACGATCCAGTGCTGAGTGAGCACATTAGAAGAATTCAAAACAAAGAAACAAAGGTTCACTATTTGAGTGGGATCATTCAAAATGAAATAATAACCCTTGTTGGAGACAAAACTCTTGAAGAGATAGTGAGACGAGTGACCAAAGCAAAGTACTTCTCTGTCATCATGGACTGCACACCTGACATCAGTCACAAAGAACAACTTTCCATTGTTCTGAGGATTGTGAATTGTGAACCATCAGTTGGTGTCTCTATTGCTGAGCATTTCATTGGATTTATTGACATTGAGGACACAACTGGTAGGGGTCTGACTGAAACTCTGCTGGAACATCTGCAGAATCATAACCTAAACATTTCTGACTGTCGTGGCCAGTCATATGACAATGGAAGCAACATGATGGGACAAAAACAAGGTGTTCAGTCAAGAATATTGCAGAATTGCAAGGCATTGTGTGTCCCCTGCAGCAGTCACACTCTCAATCTGGTTGTGGCAGATGCTGCAAAGTCATCAGTCCTGGCCATCTCGTTTTTTGGTGTGCTGCAAAGACTCTACAATCTCTTCAGTTCATCTGTACAACGCTGGGCAATTCTGAAGGAGCATGTAAAGCAGTTGTCTCTTAAACCTTTGTCAACAACAAGATGGGAGGCTTGTATTGAAAGTGTGAAGGCTGTGAGATACCAACTGCCACAGATTCTCAAAGCACTGTCGGCTCTCCAGACATTTGCAGTGGAGAAGAGGGATTCGGAAACAATGTCCACTGCTAATGCTTTGCATGATGAGCTGAAGTCCTGGCATTTTCTGTTGTGCACCATGATCTGGTACAATGTCTTGTACCAGGTTAACCTTGTGAGCAAGCTGCTGCAAAGTCCAGATGTTTCTCTGGAAACTATTAAAACAGAAACACAGGGAGTGAGGCAGTGCCTGGAAAACTTAAGGGACAGTGGGCTTGCTTCATGTCAATCTGATGCTGTAGAAATTGCAGAAGAACTGGAAATTGAAATGGAGCTTCCAGAGAAAAGGCAGAGAAAAGCAGCAAAACACTATCAGCATGAGGGAGCAGCAGAAACCCAGTCCAGTCCAGAAGAGTCCTTCAAAAGGGAGTTCTTTCTCCCTTTAGTAGACACAGCCCTTAGAAGCCTGAATGACAGATTCTCAAAAATGGAAGATGTCTATGTTCTCTACAGTTTCCTGTTTTCAAAGAAAAGCATGCAACAGGTGCTAAAGAGTGGCAAGATTCGTGCAAGTTGCAAGAACTTGGAGCAAACAATGCATGACATTGAGGCAGATGATTTAGAATTGGAGATCAATTCTGCTGTCTACACTTTTCCAGACCACGCTTCCACCTGCCCACATGACATGTTAAACTACATTTACAGTGAAAACCTTCTGGATCTGTACAGTAATCTAAGCATTGCATTGCGTCTCCTCTTGACTCTTCCAGTCTCTGTTGCCTCTGGTGAGAGGAGCTTTTCTGCTTTGAAGTTGATCAAAACCTATTTGAGGTCAACCATGTGCCAGGAGAGGCTCACAGGACTGGCACTGATTTCAATAGAAAGAGATGTTCGGAGGTCCTTAGATATGGAAGACATAGTGGCTGCATTTGCAGAAGCCAAGCAGCAGTTTTAAGAAAAAATAAGGCACTACTATTGGAGTGTGGATATAGGACCAAGGTGTCACAGCAAGTCTTAAGTTCTTCCTTTCCACTTCAATTCCTTGTTTGTTTGTTTGTTTGTTTGTTTGTTTGCTTGGTTGCGTTTTTATCATTCTGAAAAGTTTGCACATTTCAGTTATGTTTGTTTTTCTGTTATTTATATATTGTATGTAAAGTTTGCATTCAGATAGTTATGTTATTTATTATTTATTTGATATGTTAATTGTTTAATAAAAGATTTCTTTACTGATCCGTAGTCCTGGACTTCATTCATCATGATTTTGGGGGGCCCCATGGTCCTTCTTGCCTAGGGCCCCCAGAGGGTCTAGAAACGCCCCTGTATCTATGTGTCACATTTTTATCTTCCGCTTATCAGCTGAGGCAAAGTTCGTATGTTGGACATGATCTGAAGGCACCACCATGTTGGAGCGTAACATGTAGTGAGAGTTAGGTGGAAACAGAAAATATGCACTATATTTAAGATGTGTTCTTTGTAGAGGTTAGTAGGCTACTTTGTTTTCTCATTTTGATGTGAGGTCGCTGTGTAGTTTATGATGGAAATGGAAAACTACGTTGGTAAACTTCTCGAGTATGCACACGAGAAGTGTTTGGGGGTGAGTTTCGAGGACGTCGGATCTGTTGTCTCTGATCACATTAAAACGTGAGTTGAATACAGTTTCTGGTGAGACTTAACACCTGCTAAATTATGTGTAATTATATTGTTAAACACCATGTGAGTATTAACAGCACATGTCCTGAATGAATGGGAGGATTGGGTATTTCTATGGATGCCATATAGCCTGAAATAATCCAGCTAGAGACAACTTTAAATTTAGCTGGTCATTAGCTGGTCTTGTTGAATTTACCTGCGGAGTCAATTTACTCAAGCTGGTTTAACTGTTGATCAACTGGTAGACAGGTTCTGTGTAATTGGTTTGAGCTAGGTTTCTGACCGTAACCAGTTATCAACTCAGTGCTGGTCGCTGGCCTACCAGATGTCATGACCTAGCTTAATCAGGATTTTTCCATGGGGTTATTGGTCTAATATGTGTCAGTTTAAGCGTCCTTGATGTGAAAACGTTTGAGACCCATTGCTGTAGCCTGTTTATCTATGACAGCACATTGTTCTATTGCATGTTGTGATTAGTTTCTACTCAGTATTGAAGTTTGCCGCGCATAGAGAAGAGATGACTTGCAGTGACTTGCATTAATTATATTAAATGTTTTGGCAAATGTGGCCGAGTGGTGCTACCCACAAAACTCAAGTGTCAACTCAAGTGTGTCCACTTGAGGAAAGGATGAGGCCTGAACTTCATATCACATCACAGAGAGAGTTATTATTTTAAAATGCAAATTATTTTATTAAAGTTTGTAATTATTATATAAATGTTAAATGTTTTACAAAGGTTACTGTAATAGCTGCAAGAAATAGCCTAATATGTTTCATAGTCTATACAGGCCTACTGCAGTTTAGATTTATTTAATAAATAAAAGTATTTATAGTGTGGCGGAAAAAACAGTAGGACAATGCTGAGGAATATGGCATTAATTTGTTCCATCAATGAAAAAAGTAGAAATGCCTGTTGATCATGTGAATGTTTTGATGTGAGTCCAATCTTCGATTGATGCCGTTTTTAATAGCGTTGCACCTACACGATGTTCATATGTACTCTCCTTCAACTTTCAAAAATTTGTTTCATGTCACAGTTGCAGTATTGACTGTCTTGTTTGTTCATATTTTCTTCTTAGATTTACTGTGAGAGCAGTCGTGAATGGTACGGCGTATCCTGATGGTGTGGGGAAGAACAAGAAAGAAGCCGAACGAGATGCAGCAAAAAATGCCCTAAAAGGCTTGTTGGAGGAGGTGGTTGACTCTGTAAGATTGTTTTACCACTTTCTTGATTTACTGCCTGCGTACATTTTTATATCAATATGTAAATTCCTAATTCACGATATACTGTACAGTGGATATAAAAAAAGTAAGTATACACCCCCTGTTAAAATGCCAGGTTTTTGTGATGTTAAAAAAAATGAGACAAAGAACAATCATTTCAGAACTTTTTTCACCTTTTAATGTGACCTATAACCTGTACAATTCAATTGAAAAACAAACTGAAATCTTTTAGGGGCAAAAAATTAAAAACTTACAATAACTTGGTTGAATAAATATGCACACCCTTAAACTAATACTTTGTTGAATTGCGTTTTGATTGTATTACAACATTCATAGATCACATTCAAGGTGGAAAAAGTCCTGAAATTATTCATCTTTGTCTTATTTTTTACATCACAAAACCTGGCATTTTAACAGGGGTGAGTAGACTTTTTATATCCACTGTATGTCTTTTTGATGTATATTGTATGATGATGTATGTTGATATCTTGACAGAGAGAAACTGCTGCAGCAGATGATCAACCAAGTATGGCTAACATCAACTATACATCTTGGCTCAATGAGTATGTCCATCAGGAAAAGGTGGAGCTGGTGGAGTCAATAAAATTGGGACCTAATAATGCACTGCAGTAAGTCTTAACAATGCATCCATATTTATGTGTAGTTGTTTTGTCACAATTTGAAAATACATTAAATAAAAGTTTTTGTGGTGTTAGATATTGTAGGTTTGTGGTTGCCGATAAGGAGTACCCAGTTGCCTGTGGGAAAACAAAGAGGGAAGCTAAGGAGGAGGCAGCCAAGCTTGTATATCATGAGATATGTGGTAGTAAAACTACTGAGGTGAGTTTGAATACACACTAGTTTGTCTCTATTTAAAGTCCAACAAATTAGCATCAGTTCTTGGATGGAATTAAAATGCTTTACCTTGATTGTAATACTATTGTCACAAATGTACAAGTGGGTTTTTCCAAATGTCCCCCAGGCCACACTGCAATCCTTTTACTATTATAAAATCATACTGTTTTGTTTTCAAGACTGGAGATGAGAAAAGCAGCACACCAATCAAGCAAAAGGTGGATCTGAATCAAAATGTGTCTGAGATCTGGTGAGCACAAACTTATTGGAAAGGCATTGTGTCATTTTGATTCTTTATGTGAAACACTGCATGAACTAACATTTAGTTATTTTCTGTGTGGCTGTTAAGGATTTTAATTAGTTTTGTCTGTTTTGTCTTTGCTGTTGAAGTGATAAGACCAAGAACCTGAGTGTGAAGACTGAGGTCAAAAGCTTTGTAGAGACAAATTTCATTGGAATTATCAACCAGTACTGTCAGAAAACATCCCGGTCCCATACATTCATTGAAGAGAACGCATGCGGCCCACCTCATATCCGTCAGTGAGTATGACTGAACCTCTGTGACCTGAATAGACAAAGAATGATAGATGTGAGAGAGCAATCTTAACACTAATGATTTAAAATATTTCCTCCTTGCCTGCACAGATTTTTCTACAAACTGGTGATCGACAACAAGGAGTACCCTGTAGGTGAGGGGAAGACTATCAAGGAGGCCAAACAAAAGGCAGCTGAGCTGGCCTGGTCTGCTCTCCAAGAACAGTCAGACTGGGACAGTAAGGTATTCAGTATTTTCTGTTGTTTTTATTTAGTAAAATATGGTTTTCAATATTCCATATAGCAGATTATTAAGATGCTCTTGGCACATTTCCCCTGAGACTTTTACTTAATCAAAGCACTTTTACACTACAAGCTACATTCACCCCTTCACACACACACACACACTCATGCTGATGGCAGGCTGCCATGGAAGGTGCCAACCTGCTCATCAGGAGGAGTTAATCATTCACATGCACATTCACACACTGAAGGTACAGCCTTTGGGGTTCAGTATCTTGCCCAAGGAAACATCTGCATGACGACTGGAGGACCTGTCCAGGGGTATATGTGTTTACAACTGTAAAGCTCTATCTGGCAGTGTGGGCATATCTTTGTCTCTATTCAGTGTAATGGGAAAGTAAAAACTAAAAAAGAACACCCAGTCTTTACACACATTATTAGAACTAAAAAAGAACACCCAGTCTTTACACACATAATTACATATTAATAATGCTACTGACTACCCAACAGTGGTGCTGCACCACATGCCAGGGAGCACCTGTGACTACTAGCTAATCACATCCTTTGTGCTTTCAGGAATCCTTCTATTCAACTGTGTCTGATGATTGTGATCCAGCCAGGCTGTCCACACCATCAAGTACACTGTAAGTCACTGACTGAGATGTGGAACAGGTGACTAAGTTTGATATTGAAAATACTCTGTCTCTCATTGTATTTCCCAAGGGATTCCCTTGATACAGCGTCAAAAAGCACACCAGTGATTACAGATGACTCTATTGTTTTCACTAATACATCAAACCCTCTCAATGTTCAGGTGTGTTATTTCCTATTTAATCCTCAATCTTTTACATGGTTATGTACAAGAGCTATATTAAGTTGCATGTGGAGAGAGCAAACAACAACTTCAATTTACCTCAAACACATTAACCAATTTGAATTGTTAATGATTGCCTATGGTGACCATACTTTCCCACTCCCTTTCCCCACGTAAGGATCAAAGTCCTGATGTGAAGCCCAAAAGAAAGTAAGTTATCTACAATCTATTGTAAACCTACAGTATGTCATAATTCACCTGCCACTATTGCTGATTTTACTTTCTCTGTCTTGTTAGAATTGCACCAAATTTCCAAAATGTGAACAGAACAGAGGTACTGTGAACTTGTTTAATCATTTACATTTTTCATTAGATTTTTATTTAACATTCCAATCTCTATACTATGACTTTGTTTTATTCAAGAGCTCTGATTTCAAAGAAAAGAGTAAAGGAATTAGTTCCATTAAGAAAACGACAACCCCGTCAAGCCTCTCAAGGTATGTAAAGTTAAGACATTTAACTATAATGTAAGAATGTTTTTAATACTTGTGATATTTTTATATGTATACATTTTTGTCTCAACAGTTACTGTGTTTTTCTCAACAGGTTTACATCAGACTTTGACTCCATAGAGCCCCTTGGCAAAGGAGCCTTTGGTTGTGTTTTCAAGGCAAAAGACAAACTGCTGCACAAGTGTTATGCTATAAAGATTGTTCGCTGTAAAGAGTAAGTCAAGTATAATGTTTGATATGAATATAAACAGTCACAAATGCAGATTGTCACAAGAGTCTTCTTCAACTGACCGTTCACTAATCGCTGCCCCATTGCTGCTATACTGGTCAGGCCTTCCAGTACAGTTTACATTGATAGTGGTGGCATAGTTACCATTAAAAATATTCTCATTTTGAAACCAAGGGTCCTTGATTTCAGACATAGATAAAATAAGTTTATTGCGTCAAGCCAGCCACCATCAACTTTTCCAGCAACTGTAGACTAATTGCTCAATAAATTGATTGAAAAGTCTCTACCTGACTTTTTATTTTTTCCAGCTGACTTGGAGAAGTAAATTGTAATTTAATCAAACAGTATGTGTTTGTTTTCATCCCTCAAGTAAAATTGGATGGGATTGTAGTTCCCCAAATCCAGTTAAGAGCAGGACAGTTAATGTAAACTCTGATAGAATGAATGAAGCAGTTTTAAGGTAACCTGTAAACCCACAAGCTAATGTTAGTTTATGATGTGCTCCCTGGGCTTGGAAGTAATACTAAGTATGTGCTAAGCTAATAAACCGGACATGCTACTAGTTGCATTTTACACTGGAGTAGATAAAACCACAGTTTAATCCATTCCTTACAGTTTTGATAGGCCTGCTGTGCATAATTTTGTCTCTGGTGGCTTTTAGTTTATGTTCTCTTTTTTTCTATGCACATGCAATAAATAAATGCATTTGATCAAAGTTATAACTGCAGTGCAAAATGAGGTAAAATATATTTTCTCACACTTCTTTTGAGTAGAAAAGCTCTGCGAGAGGTTGGGGCACTATCAGACCTCCATCACCACAACATTGTTAGGTACTACACGTGTTGGATGGAGGATTCAGACTACTGGTGGGACAGTACAGATGACAGTTATAGCACTTCCATGTAAGTCCCATCCACTTTTAAAATTTTGCTCTACAGTGCTTATTAACTATACTATACTAACATTTGTCTTTCCCTACTTTCCTAGGTCTACCGATAATCCACATTCAAAGTTCCTCTACATTCAGATGGAGTTATGTGACACCAAAACACTCAGAGTGTGGATAGATGAGAGGAACACACAGAATGTGAACAAATCTCTGCAAGACTCCAAGAGAAGAGAAGACAGTTTAAGTCTTGCACTGCAGATAATCAGTGGAGTTGAGTACGTTCACTCCAGTAAACTCATCCACAGAGACCTGAAGGTGAGAAGAACCAGACAAGGTTATCATTTATCAATGCACATCTGTCATGCAGTTGCATGTTACATTTTGTTTCTTTCCTCTGGTTAGCCTGCCAACATCATGTTTGGGCGAGATGGAGAAGTGAAGATTGGGGACTTTGGTCTGGTCACTGCCGAGAATGACGACAATGCTGAAAACCTGCTGGAGAGAACAGTGTACAAAGGAACCCCATCGTACATGGCTCCTGAGCAGGTTAGATTGTCAGAACCAATATTAACTTTAAGTTTCTTCTATATTATCAAACAGTGGTTAGTAAGGGGAGACAATTAAGCTACCCACCAGTTGTCCAGCAGATGTGGTATGCAATACCTGGCTTTCCATCAGTTGCACGAGCATGAAGTTGAAACTTTTAATCAGAAGAGTCATATTTGCTTTTGCAGTATATGTGTGACACCTGCTTTTTTATGGGTTTCACAGCATTTAAAAAGGGTTGTGCTGAATTTTTATGTAAAACATTCAATTAAAAAAACGGTGCTACGTACCTTTCACAAACCTTTTAAGTGCCTTTTGTCCATACTGTGTTTTTGTTTTATTACAGAGGAATAAGAGCACGTATGACCGAAAAGTGGACATATTCGCTTTGGGTTTGATATATTTTGAACTCCTTTGGAACTTCTCTACTGGCCATGAAAGGAGAGCTGTGAGTTTTTCAAAGACACAACCAAAATCTTGATGAAAATGTCAATAACCTGCTATTTTTGTCATTGCTTTGAATTTGTGTTTAATGTAAGTACAATGCAATACATTTAATTAGATACCAGATGCTATTTGAGTGAATATGTTGTTAAATATTCTTCAGTAAATTGCTAATTTCAATTTGTGTGAGGAAAATGACATGTTCTTCCTCTCTTTTACCATCATATAAATAACAGCTTTGGGACGATGCCAGAGGCCAGAAACTTCCCCAAGGGTTTTCACAACGTTTTATCCAAGAGGTACGTCAATTTTCAATTTACTTGCAAAGTGAAACAATATTTATGTGGTGGTAGTGCACAGAAGGACTGAGGCACAGGGCATTCGCATTGTTACAACAACTGTCCATCTGTAGAGGCTCAAACTATGAAGAGCCAAAACAGGACTGTTGATGTATGTATGTTAATTAAAATTTCAATCAGGGCAGTTGATAGATTCTGGGGAAGGGGATAATCTCCATTTCAAAAGAGTTGCCTTGTTTCAATGCCTGTCCAAATGCCCAAAAATGGAAAATACTGTAGATTGAAGCTTTATAAATGGTGTCAGCATTTATTGATATTATGGAAATCTGAAGCAGGTATTGTTGTTGTTTTGCAGAGCCAAATCATCAAGTCAATGTTGTGTGTGAAGCCAGAAGACCGACCTGAAGCAAGTACACTAAAGACAGAGCTCAAAGAGCAGGCTCATGCACTTTACCCACTAAAAAATATGCCCAGAAACAACAATTCTGTCTGATAATTACGAGGTAATGTTCAAACACCAAAAAGAAATAACAACAAAACAAAAAAAACATTGTTTCAATGTGCTTAGATGTTTTGAATGCTAAAAGAACTGTCTTTTTATAACTGTCTTTCATGATCTGATGTGACATTATTAATCTGAGTATGAGGTGTTTGATGGAAAAATCCAAATATGCACATATACACCTCATTCATTTTATAATATGTGAAGGAAACATGAAATGAATTTGTAACATTGTTCCTTTTTGATACATTTTTCATGTTGGAGATTATTACTGTGTCAGCGGGTAATGAAATAATTTATTCTATCTAGGAAGAGATTACATGTCTTTAGGTGTGAGATTTACTGGGGTTTTTTGTATATTTTTCTGGGTGTCACAAAATGACTTTGATATTATCACAATGTGAGCAATGAGGTCCAATAAACACTTGTCATATTAGTAAATTGTTTTTGTGCCATTCATGTTTGTGGGAAGCAGTGTTGCCTGAGTTGTTTTTCACCAATCTGGGCTACTAAACTAAAAAATAATTTTGGATGGCTTGTGATAACATCAGCTGTTTCTTGTGCCATTTTGCCCATTTCTACCGATGAAAAGTAACAGATACAGGGCACTGAACCAGCCTCTTTCTCTTCTCCAATTATAATTGAGACTGACATAGCACTTAGTTCAATAAACTCAACACAGAGTGACTAAATACTGATGGTGACAGCTGTAACAAAGAAGTACAATTGGATTGTTGGATGTTTCATTGTGCCTGATGATACACCCATAATGTTTATTACATAACCTGGAAATCAACGTACCCTTCTTACAGTCCTTAATAGCAAGTATTTTATAAATGTTCTTATTGTTACTTTATTTCCATTGCAGCTCAGCAGGGAATTTGATACTAAAATAGACGGTAAATAGCAGATATCCACTTGATATGACTAACCCAGACTGCTGAAGCCTCATGTAAGCTTCAGATAAACATTTAAACAATTTCTTTTACAAACTGATTGACAAAATTACTGTGTGGACACACTGGATTTTGGCCCCCATCACTTACATTGAAAGCACATTTAAAGAGTTTTTAAATGACCAGTATGAACAGGAGGAATGATTACAGCGAGGAAAACCTGACTTGTTTTTAAAACACAGAATAATTTTGAACCAATCGTTTAAGAAATTAACTGAGCTGTGAGAAATGATGAAGATGTGATGATAGGTCTATATAAATGTATGCTGTTTATTAAGGACACTGAGCCTATATTTATGAAAGTGGAAAGCGCTCATTCCAGTTCCTTATCAGGCCTGTATACAGTACAGTCCCACTTTCAACCATCCATGCTTACAGTTTTTTGTCAGTAGCTTCTGTACTGGAAATAAGGAAGACACTTTTAACAAAATGCACCAAGAAGAAAACAAGAAATATGAATGAAGAAAACATGCAGCCAAACTATTAACTGACATCCAGGGCAGTTGATACCTTTGATCATGCTAAATAATCTTTGCCTGCGTCGTTTCCAGTTGTTATGGGTTTGGTGCATGTCATTTCCGTGTCCATAAACTTTGCAACATTAAGGAAAGCGCGTGCATGAGTTTATACAGAGAAATCGAAACTTAAATCGGGTAATACGCTGACTAGGAAGAGAGAAGAGGTGAAGCTGGCCGAGGAGCACAGTTTAGATGGAAACCAAATAGAGACAGTTGTTGTGAGTTTTAAGATATATATTTATTTTAGAGACATCTTTTTTTGAAATCTAATCCATTAATGATGGACCCGAGAGACTCTGCTGCAAAATTAAACGAGTACGCACAGGGAAAACAGTGGGAGCTGAGCTATGAGATTAGCTCTGTTGGCCCTGACCATGATAAAACGTAAGTTCAGTATGCTTTTGGTTCGTCTTATGCTATACTAGTACTATACTTATTTCTGGTGTGGGTGTACTACAATCGCCACCGTATTCAACCACCGTACGGTGGCGATTGTAGGATCAGACCTCTTTTAGGTGGGAAAATTTGACATTGGGTGCCCTGCAAGTGTTGAATAATACAATAATAATTTATTAATTTTTAGGGGTGCTAGAGCATTCCTAAAAAGGGTCTAAAATCACCTCTGGTTGAATATCAAGATAAAAAACAGTCAGTAACATTTTAGCAGGAAGTCGACTAGCAGCTAGAGTATGAATTATGGCCATAACAACCTGCAACTCGTTCTTCCGGCAATTGCTTAAGGTGGATCAACATCTGTGAAGTCATTTGTGCCATACACTATAACAAGTCAATGTAATGAACAAATAAATGATCCACAAAGAGTGAGTATACATTCGACAGTATGCACACCCAAAACATTTAGGCATCCATACATTAAAATAATATCCTATAAAAAGAATTAATCAATTTCTCTGAATGTTCTGTTATAGAAATGTTCATTGATGATAAATTGATTAATTCACTCCTTGGAGATTAATCTGGAATATTCTTTCCATCTCACCACCTTGAACATCATCATGTCAACTTGCCTGTATAACCAAATGTCTTACAATTCCTCATCAGATTTACTATCAGTGCAGTTCTGAATGGTAAAGCCTATGTCGGCGGTGTGGGGAAGACAAAGAAGGAGGCCAAACAGAATGCAGCTGAAAATACCCTGAGGTTGTTGGAGATGGAGCAACAGAACCCAATTGACTCTGTAAGATTATCCCTCTTTGTTAAGTCAGAGCATACTGGATTGTCAAAAGTGAAATGTTAATGTAAAGTGCAAGTGTCACTGATGATGTAATTGTTGTTTCTTGACAGACAGAAAATGCAAGCGCAAATCCAACTGCATCAGTTTATCAGACAAGTGTCTCTGATGACTATATAAGCTTGCTCCATAAGTATTGTGGGAAGAAAAAGATCCCTTTAAAGGCTGTGGAGTCAATAAGTATGGAGCCAAAAACTGCAGCTCTGTAAGCCACCACCCTGCATTAACAACATACTTATTTATTTTGTCTTTTTTGTTACCATTTTGAAATTAATTAAGGTTTTTATGGTATTACAGTAAATGCTGTAGCTTTGTGGTTGATAACAAAGAGTATCCACCTGCCTTTGGGAAAACGAAGAAGGAAGCCAAGGAGGAAGCAGCCAAGATTGCTTATCAGAGCTTGGATGTTAAGTCTGAAGACCAAAAGGCGAGAGGGCCAAATTTCATTGGAATCGTTGACCACTACTGTCAGAAAACATGCCGAATCCTTAATTTCATTGAGGTGGAAAGATGTGGTCCACCTCACAACTCTCAGTAAGTATGACTGAACCTCTGTAACCTGTATAGAGACTAAAAACTCTATGCTAATTGTTAATATGATATAAAAATCTTAATATTTCCTCCTTTCTGACACAGATTTTTCTACAAAGCAGTGATCAATGGCAAGGATTACCCCATAGCTGAAGGTAAATCTGCCAAGAATGCCAAACAAAAGGCAGCTGAGCTGGCCTGGTCTGGTCTTCAAGTGGTCTTCAAGAACAGTCAGACTGGGACAGTAAGGTATTTAATATTATGTATTTATATCATAAAATATGGTTTTAATATTTCACTTTAGTAGATTTTTACGTGCATAATATGTTCTATTCCCATTTCATCATCAGATATACAGTAGGTTTTATACACCACTTGAGTAAAATGTTGATTGCATATTTTTTCTGTTTTTTGTCCCTTGGAGCCACCATGTTAAAAAGTGAGTGATATTGACTGAATAATAGTGGTGGGAGATCTCGAGACCAGCTACTTTTGCATATCTGTGGTTTAAAATGTAGAACTATCAGAATGTTTTCACACAGGTGAAATTAACCTAAACTTATTGCTATTTTGTTCATTCTAGGTGTCCTTCAGGTCATCTATATCACAAGATAGTACCTCATCATTGTTGACATCACCAACTATGCTGTAAGGCACTTATTGACATTACTAATTAGTAATTACAGAAACGTGATGCCCATATAACTGTACTAATACTGTACTCCTTTGTAATTTAAAGGCAATCCCAAAAGACATCACAACAAAGTATAACAAGGAATACAAGTCAATCAGTTATACTGACCATTGCATCGGACCCTGTTCAGGTCTGTTATTTTTTATGTTTGTATTTTGTTGCTATTTCTGGCTAAACTGTGGTTGACAATGATAAGAAATGAATAGTTCCACTGAGGTAAAGTGTTACATTAACAAATCATGTATTCAGCAGTGCCATAACATGGTACATGATTTTATTTGGAACACACTACACTGTGAAAGTCAAAAGGTATTTTGTCCATTTTAGGTGCCCATGAGGTCAGCTGTGTCTGTAGACAGTGCGCCATCCATGTTGTCAACACCATCTTCACTGTAAGGCACTGACTGACACAAATATGAAAGCAGATTGTTGACCTTATACTGAGAAAACTGCACTAATGTCTCTTATTGTACTCTCCAAGGGAGTCTCTTGAAGCATCATCACAAAGCATGGCAACGGGTACAAGTGACTCTGTAGTCTTTACAGATTCATCCAACCCTTCAAACGATAAGGTCTGTTATTTTGCACATTATCTTAAAAACACTCTGTACATAGAGAGAGCAACAGAATAATAAGATGCAAACTGATGTAAACGTTGTACCCCATTTTACGTATGAGGACAGCCACTCTTAAGAAGTATCTACCTTTTGGCATTGTATGCCTACATGCAAAGAGCATATGTTCACATTTTATATAGTCATCTAATGGACAATTAGCCATTGAAATTCTATTATTTTTTATGATTAGATAAGAGTTTATTTAGCCTTTTAAAATACTGTATCATGTCTTTCATTCTCTCAGGATGCTGCTAAAAACAAAAATAGGGAAAACAGGCCAACTGATACATCCACCCAGTCACGGTATGAAAAACTTTGCCGTAAAACATTTAATTGCAATGTTATCACATCTTCCTATACTTCTATGGTCTTTATTTTGTATTTTAACTCTGAACAGGTTTACTTCAGAGTTTGATTCCATAAAAAGTCTTGCTAAAGGAGGCTTTGGTCGTGTTTACAAAGCAAGAGAAAAACTGGTGGACAATTATTATGCAGTAAAGATTGTCCCCAGCAAAGAGTAAGTCAAGTATGCAAGGTTTTCAGTGTATACTGGAGCATTGTTGTACATGTAATGTATCAATTAGAGAATGAGTTTTATTAATTGAGACATTTTTTTTCATTCAAGAAAAACTCTACGAGAGGTGGTGGCACTGTCAGAACTCCTTCACTTTAATATTGTTAGATACTACAATTGTTGGATGGAGGATTCAGAATACGAGTACAGGGACAGTGCAGCTGACAGTTCCAGCACTACACAGTAAGTCCCATCCACTTACTAATGTCTTTACTGTCTTTATTTACTAAATACAAAGATATGTTATTATTTATATTTTTATATATTACTTTTCTAGGTCTACCAGTAATTCTTCATCACAGTACCTCTACATTAAGATGGAGTTGTGTGACAACAAAACACTTAAAGATTGGATAAATGAGAAGAATAAGGAAACTCTGCAAGACTCCAGGAGAAGAGAAAAAAGCCTACCCATTGCTCAGCAAATAGTCAGTGGAGTTGAGTTGATTCACTCTAAGAACTTCATCCACAGAGACCTTAAGGTGAGTTAGTGGGTAAGGCTAGACCACACTGTTACAGAGTACTGGCCCTTTACATTTTGTAATGTATCAAAAAAGGTGTTCTTCAGTAAACCCACCAAGGCATTCTGTACTCTTTAGTCTTTAGTTTCTGTAGTCTTTTCTACAGATCCTTGTGACATATGTTAATGATATATTGTATTTAAGAAAAGAAAAGAAATCATGTACACGTATATACATATATATACAGTACTAGTCAAAAGTTTGGACACATCTTCTCACTGACTGGAATGAGAAAGAGTGTCCAAACTTTTGACTGGTACTGTAAGTGTACACAATGAGGACCAGGTGCCTTGGTTTATTAACCTAAAGGCACTGAATCTTCAAAAGCAGTAATCAAAAAAGATTAACAGGAGAGCCCTCTGATTAAATTATGTATTCATGCAGGAATACTCCATGAAGATTCTCTATCTCAGTGTTCAAACTGGCAAAAAAAAAAAATGCTACCAAGCCCAGGTAGTCTAGGGTTACATACTGACATGAACAGCAACATGGTTCAAGTCCAGTCAGGTACCTTTTGTTGAATGTTATTCCCAGTCTTTTCTTCCTTTCCATTCATGTCATATCTACTTTCACTATATAATAAAAGCAGGAAATTTGTCATAATTCAGCAGCCAGGGATTTACATATCATGATCACGTGCCCCATCATCATCATTTATGACTCAAACGTATTCTTCTAATTATGTCATAAATCATATCTCAAAAAGTCACACACCCCCATTCCCTATGGTATTGGTTTCTTTCAAAAGTGGCAAGTTCACATTAGCAAATACGCATGCACATAGCAGTCTGCAGCTACTACTACGTTTTTTGGTGGGTTTTTTTGCAAGATAGTTGACTAGTACCAACTTAACTTAGTAGTCATCCCTCAGTCTGGAACAACAAGCTGATATCAGCTCTTCAGTGAGATAGAAAGAACTGTTGCAAATGAAGTGCTCAGAGCGGATTGAAGCCTGGGCTTTTGACTTGCACAGATCACTTCTACATACTGAATTTTGGAACTTTGACCATGTTAACATCAATATCATAACAGTATGTAAGTAACAGAAAATCACAAAGAGCACAATGTGTCCTCTTTAATGTTTTAATTTCTGTTTTTGCTTTTCAATGTTTAGCCTGCCAACATCCTGTTTGGACAGGGTGGAGAGGTGAAGATTGGGGACTTTGGACTGGTTGCAGCTGAGAATGATGATGATGATGATGACGACAAAAAACAGACAGAGAGAACTGGCAAAACAGGAACCAAATCTTACATGGCTCCTGAACAAGTAAGATGATCTTTGTTGACATTAATAATGTCCTGTGGAATTTTCTTACATTACGTGTTTTTCAGCAAAATGTCATCAGGCATTCAGTGTATTTGCATGTGCTGGAGGTGAAAGCCGTAGCCCGCTTTTGTCAGTCATTGTCAGTCGCTACTGGCTGTTTATGGCTATCTCCGTGGATCATGGATGTATTATAATGCCGTGGATCCACAACAGACTCTCTTCCGGGTGGGGCTGCGCACGATTACGTAATGCGGAAGGGGAAAACAGGCTGGTCGCTCGGCCAGAGTTTTCACAGAATATTATGAGAATGGAATAATGATTAGTCTCTATGCCTGGTGGATCTCTCTAACATTTTAGAGTGCCATTACCTCATTAATAGCGTTTTGAATATGTAAAAATGTAACAAAGGTTAGCTTTAACTTCTGTATTATTATTTTGAAATACATGTTCTTTAAATGGGCACAGTTAGTTAGACTACGTGTATGCCCACCATCCTTAGGAAGGCTCCCAGCTTTCTGAATCTTAACCCTTAACTTTTTTCTGCATCAGGTATTTGTTGCATGTCATTCCCCATCCCTCGTTCCCATACTTCCATACTTTCTGTAATGTTGCTTTAAAATGCTCCAAAAATGGGCGTGCAGGTGGTCAAGTGGTTAGAACGCATGTCACGGCCAGAGGTCCTTTGCTGCATGTCACACCCCACTCTCTCTCCCATGTTTCCTGTCTGTCTACTGTTGAATAAAGGTGTCTATGCTGAAAAAAACCTTTTAAAAAAAATCTCCAAAAATGCAGTGAAAACTGGCACACTTCATTTATCCCATAAGCATAACTATTTCATTTAATCCATCATACTGATTAAACCCATTAGGCTCCTGAAGTTAATAGTGTATTCTTGTTTAATTACAGCGGAACAAGAAAAGGTATGACCGCAAAGTGGATATATTTGCTTTGGGGTTGATATACTTTGAACTCCTCTGGAACCTTTCTACTGGCCATGAAAGAGGAGTGGTGAGTCTTTCACTGTTAAATAAGATGTACACTTTATGTAACATGTGATGTAACATGCTGTATACTTTAAACATTTACCAGTGATTTGCCATGACAGTGTTAGCATAACATATATACCTATGTCTATTACACACAAATAAGAAACTAGTTATTTACCCGTAGACTGAGCATTTTTGGTAGGTATCAAAAGTATAGGTAACGGTACTGTATAAGTAAAACTAACATGTTATTTCTTCCTTTTATCACTGCATGAATACCAGCTGTTGACCAATGCCAGAAGTCAGAAGCTCCCTGAAGAATTTTCACAGAATTTTCCCAAAGAGGTATGTTCACATTCTTTTGATACTATAACTGATTAACTTGCCACATGAAGCTGTATTTCATGGTATGGCAGATGGAAATGTCAGTTTCAAAAGCTTCAGAAATTTTGCAGCATGACAGCATTTATTATTAGTATTAAAAAGATCTCATCAGCCGGTCTTTGTTTTTGTTTTTTTGCAGAATGAACTAATTATGTCAATGCTCTGTGAGAAGCCAGAGGACCGACCTGAAGCAAGAACATTAAAGACAGAGCTGGAAGAATGGGCTCAGATATTCAATGCACAAAATAATATGCATCAGCAAAACAAAACCGTCTGATCATCACAAGGACTTGTAATATGTTATAGGGGTCCGTGGAAAATCTGTCTCTTCTGATGGTAACCTACTGCACTTAGAGCTCTTACACTTTGGCACTTCAACATACAGAAAGGAGGTCAAATCATTAGTCCTGAGATTAATAGGCAACCCAAATTCTCCCACAGCGTTCCAGTCATCAACTGGGCAGCCTCAGTATGTGGTGCATGATGGAAAAAGAGACCAAAGATTGTGTGTTTGATAATCAGGGAATAATTGAATTGTTTGAATTTATTTTTTTAGAAGAAAATGGAATTATGAAGTGTTACTATAGTCATACATGATTATGTGCTCGATCATTTCTGTATCAACAGTTAATGACATTTTATTCTGTGGTGGACAGTGGACAGATACAGTTAAATGTATTCGAAATTATGTCACATTACAACCTTTGCCTTACAAAAATAAATCAGCAGTTATCTGGGCTAACATGTTTATTCATTTTCACACTTCATATTCATATTATTCATTGTCTATATTGTATATGGAGACAACCATGCAGCCCTCTCATGCAGCTACAATTGCTACAGGCATTATGTGAGTTCCTGCTGCAGGTATTCAGTGTCCAGGAATGATGGACTTCTATCATGGCCATAATGAAGGGGAACCAGGCAAGCTAAAAAGATGTAGTAAATACATTTAAATACATGGGGAGAGTATTTGACACTATACAGTTAGATTTTTGGTGGAGCAAACCTTTAAGAAATACATTAACTTTTTTTAAATGTCCTTCGATAAGAATAAATAGTTGCACATGTGTTCTCTGAATGGATCAACATTTTTCTCAACTGAACTAAAGAATTTAGGAGAGATTATGAAATATAAATATGTATTATTAATTGGATTGGCTGGTTTGTAGTTAGTCACTGATGATGATCTAACATTTAGATTAGCTGGTACTGTAAATGGTGCCTGTTTGATGGCCCAGTTTAAAACTGCTTCACCTGATTATTTCTCTCACAGTAACCATTGGTTGGTGAAAAGGATACAGTGAAAAGTACACTCAAAACTTCCTGTAACTTAAACACTCATTACTTGGAGGTTATTAGTGTCAAATTGAGTCTAACAGAGGGAACACTAACTGCCTACCAGTAAAATAGGCTACTTTCACAAAACTTTGGGGAAAATTGAGTTATTTTTTGGGGCACCACTTTCTGATAAGACACCTTTTATACATACATTGTAAAAATGTTCTAGACTTATTCCACACCTGTGACACTGTGATTACTGTTGATTTTTATATGAATTGGCTCACAGACACTACACTACATGGCACACTATCATAATTGATTTGAGTTTTTCCATTTTATATTACTTTGTATTTTAATTAGTTTGACAGGTAGTTCCTTATATTTTGTTGTTTTTCATACAAAAAATTGAATAAATGCTTTGAAAACATAATTCATTGGGGGGGGGGGGGGGAAATAGTCCCAGAAAATAATAATACTACAAATGTGTTTTTACAAGTTTTTTATTGTAAAAAATGGGAACTTCAGGAGTCAATGGTAGACTTAAAAATATATTTGCACTTAAGTTTTTGATTACAGATTGAAATGCTAAATACTACCAGGTAGCCTCCCTTTTTCCTCTGAAATGTGTGTGAAAGTATAAATTAGCATGAAATAAAAACTACCTAATTAAAGAATAAGTATTTTAAAACTAAAAGCAACTGAAATAAACAGTACTTGAGTAAATGTGCTATGTTACTACTACTGTTAGTGGCCAACATAGAAATCTGCCACTATACAGTAACACTTTGAGTGCCTCCTTAACGATTATTAGCTTTGAACAACTACAGCTTCCATGAGTCTTAGCTGTAGAGGCGGTATAAAAACCTCACAGGAACTGTAGTTATTAAACAAGCTAACAAAATAACTTTTGTTTAGGTGAAAAACAGTTAGGCACGTATGAAAATTAGCTACAGCTGCTTTTAAATAAATTCAAGCAAACGTTATTATCGACACTATTGACAGAATATGGATATTAGCTTAAACAAACACATCACTCCTACACTGAGACGTTGTCCATAGTTTCCAAGGTGTGTCATTTTTCCCCGACTTATCAACTGGTTCATGTTTGCTGAGGCAGTTTTCATATATCCGACATCACTTGAAGGCACCACCAGTTTGAACCGTGACGTTTACCGAGAAAACGAAACTTACATGGAGACATGGAGGCAGACTTTAGATGTAAACGGAAAAGATGCACTATATAGATAGAGATTCACACTATATTGAGATTAGCACTGTGTTTTCTCATTTTTATGTGAGGTCGCTGTGTCGTTTATGATGGAAACGGAAAACTACGTAGCTAAACTAAACGAGTATGCACAGAAAATGCGCTCGGTCCTTGTATACGAGGACGTCGGATCTGTTGGCCCTGATCACATTAAAACGTGAGTTGAAGACAGTTTCTTAACACCTGCGAAGTTATGTGTGATTATTATAGGAGTTAAACACATTTTGGAGTATTAACAGCACAGGCCCTTATTGAATGGGATGATGGGGTATGTATATGGATGCCAGTTCAAAGTATTTCCATTTTAGATGCACACAAACACACACATGAACCTTAAAGCTCCCATGTGTATATTTACTAAATTGCCACAGTTTTTATTTGTAGAAAATAAGACAATAGGTGTTTTCTGCATGTTTCTTCAGGTCATTCAATGTCTCCAGGAATGTTTACTTTCTCATTGTGTTTTTTCTACACAGTCATGCAGCGTGTCACTATATACAACCACACATTCATTTACTATAATATTATTATTATAAAATAATCGTAGGATTTTTATTTTTTTATCTAAGTAAAATGCTGCAGCATGAGAGCAGTCCACAGTGCAAACAACTTTAAATTCAGAAATTGACTTTATGGTAGTACTCGTTTGACAGTGGAAATGACACTGCGTCTAGGCTACGTGATGACGCAATAAATGGATCGGGGGTTGCTTACTTCCCTGCTCAGAGATGTGGGTAAAGGAGGGGATGAGTGCCCTCTCCACAAGAAAGCATACAAAGACAGAAGTCCGTCATCAAAGCAGACTGTTTTTTTTTTTGTCTGACAAGTATGACATTTACTGTAGCCTGGTGGTTCTCAAAGTGGGGTCCGGGTCTCCAGCAAAAAGGGGATAACTTATTTTCACTTTAAATCCATCCTAAATGCTGAGCAGTATGGCATTCATTTGTTCCATTAATGAAAAGATTAGAAATGCCTGCACACGTAATCCAAGCCATTAAAGTTAATCAGATCATGTGAATGTTTTGATCTGACTTGATGCTGTTTTTAATAGCGTTGCACTTATATGATGTGCATATGTACTTCAATTTCAACTCATAAACTTGTCCCATGTCATAGTCGCAGTATTGATTGTTTGTTCATCATTTTTTTCTTAGATTTACCATGAGAGCAGTCGTGAATGGTAAGGCGTATCCTGATGGTGTGGGGAAGAACAAGAAAGAAGCCAAACAATACGCAGCAAAAAATGCCCTTATCGGCTTGTTGGAGGAAGTGGTTGACTCTGTAAGATTGTTTTACTGCTTTATTGATTTACTGCCTGTGTGAATATTTGTATTAATATGTAAATTCCTAAATCACAACAGTCTTCGTGATGTATATTTGTTGATGTCTTGACAGACAGAAACCTCAGCAGTAGTGTCTGCAGCACCAGATCATCAGACAAGTATCACTATCAACTATATATCTTGGCTCAATGAATATGGCCAGAAGAACAGGTTGCTGATAAACCCGGTGGAGTCAACAAAATTAGGACCTAATGATGCCATGCAGTAAGTCTTAAAGATGCATCCATATATGTGGGTGGCTGTGGCTCAGGAGGTAGAGTAGTTGTCCACTGATCGTAAGATCAATGGTTCAGTTCCCAGCTCCTCCAGTCCACATGTCCATGTGTCCTCAGGCAAGATACATAACCCCAAATTGCTCCTGATGCACGATCACTGTACGAATGTGTGTGTGAATGGGTGAATGACTAGAATACAAAAGCGCTATATAAGTACAGTCCATTTACAATATTTATGTGTAGTTGTTTTGTCACAATTTTTTTGTGGTGTTAGATATTGTAGGTTTGTGGTCGGCGATAAGGAGTACCCAGTTGCCTGTGGAAAAACAAAGAGGGAAGCTAAGGAGGAGGCAGCCAAGCTTGTATATCATGAGATATGTGGTAGTAAAACTACTGAGGTGAGTTTGAATAAACCTTAGTTTGTCTCTATCTAAAGTCCAACAAATTAGCATAAATTCTTGGATGGAATTGAAATGCTTCACCTTGGTTGTAATACTATTGTCACAACTATGCAAGTGGGTTTTCCAAATGTCCCCCAGGCCACACTGCAATCATTTTACTATTATAAAATCATACTGTTTTGTTGTCAAGACTGGAGATGAGAAAAGCAGCAGTACACCAATCAAGCAAAAGGAGGATCTGAATCAAAATGTGTCTGAGATCTGGTGAGCACAAACTTGTGTCATTTTGATTCTTTATGTGAAACATTGCATGAACTAACATTTAGTTTTTTCTCTGTGTGGTTATTAAAGGTTTTAATTAGAAACGTTTTGTCTTTGGTGTTAAAGTGATAAGACCAAGAACCTGAGTGTGAAGACTGAGGTCAAAAGCTTTGTAGAGACAAATTTCATTGGAATTATCAACCAGTACTGTCAGAAAACATCCCGGTCCCATACATTCATTGAAGAGAACGCATGCGGCCCACCTCATATCCGTCAGTGAGTATGACTGAACCTCTGTGACCTGAATAGACAAAGAATGATAGATGTGAGAGAGCAATCTTAACACTAATGATTTAAAATATTTCCTCCTTGCCTGCACAGATTTTTCTACAAACTGGTGATCGACAACAAGGAGTACCCTGTAGGTGAGGGGAAGACTATCAAGGAGGCCAAACAAAAGGCAGCTGAGCTGGCCTGGTCTGCTCTCCAAGAACAGTCAGACTGGGACAGTAAGGTATTCAGAATTTTTACTTTTTGTTTAGTAAAATATGTTTTAATGTGCTACTTTTGCTTACTATAAATCATCTAAAATCTATATTTTCCTTTTTGTGAAACCATGTTGAAAATATTTTTACAATTTGTGTCACATATGTCAGCATACTTGTTGAGATCTGGTGACAGCACTTAAAAAATGTACAGCCGGTTCTAAACAAGGTTGTGTGTGTGTGTGGTTGTGCCTGCCGCTCTGTTGTAACGGTGTATCTAGACATTTTTTCACCTCCTCATCTTTATCCAGTGATTGAATGATCTACAAAAAAAGGCGACATTTTTTATTAACAACATTTTTATTTCACATTTCACATATCAGAATAAATAAGCAATGATGAATAAGCAATGACAATTCAAATACTCATAAAAACCCTGTTAAATGGTCATGCTAAAATTGATAGGACAGCTCATCACCGCAGGTTGTTATTAAACAACACAACTGTCAGAACAAGAGATGGATAGATTTGCTGATATAAAGTTCAAAAGAAAGTTGGGACAGATGAAAGGACCTGTTTGGCCGAGAAAATTATGAAGGGTGCCGTGGTCTTTAAAAAGCTTAGGAACTACAGCTCTATACAATACAATTGGAAAGTAAAATGTCAACATAAAGTCAAAGAAATGATAGCCAAAACTACAAGCTGAGGCCCAGGTTGTAAAAAAACCCATTATTTTTTAAAGATGTACTATGTAGGATTTTCCTAAAAACAAAAACACAACATACAGACTCATACAAAAATAACCCCTTTCAGTCATCACTTATGACCCAGTAGAAGTGTGTGGAGGTGTATTTATCTGCAGAGACTCTGCCGCCTGCCTGTATTTTCTTATTTTCTTATTATTTTGCTGTGTTCAGTAACAGCGCACACATTGTGAGGTTGTGACCTGTGACAGGTTACATTGCCGTATGGTCCTCTCTTGTCTGCCCCACTCTGCTCTCTGTCTCTGTGTCATGGATGTATAAAGAGCTGCAGGTCTGTGTGTCTTCTTCACCAAGGGCTAGGTTGAGTTACACACACGCAGAGCAGAGAGGCCACAGCGGACTGGATGAAGCTCTACATTCACTTTCTAGCTCACTCAACTGCCACAGCTCTCTTTTGGCGCTTTTCCATTATACAGTTCTAGCACTACTCGGCTCGACTTGACTCGACTCTACTCGTTTTTTTTTGCTTTTCCATTAGGAATAGTACCTGGTACCTGGTTCTTTTTTAGTACCTGCTCTGGAGAGGTTCCAAGCGAGTCGAGCCGATTCTAAAATGTGACGTCAACAGACTACCGGCAACTGATTGGTCAGAGTGTTGTCACTGGAAGAGTCATGAGCACGATGTCCGACACAAGAATCAAACCCAGCATTTTTAAATACCAGCAACAATAGTTACAGTGATTCAGCTCTCTTCTCTTGCTTTGTGTGTGACAAAAAGCCATAGACCGAGCAGCAAGTACACCATCTCCCCGATGTCCTCCATTGTTGATGTGTTTGTGTCGCGTATACCACGAAGTCACGGCAGTTTCACACAGCCGTGCTATGATGACCCCGCCCACGTTGAGTGGGTACTATGAAGTAATGGAAAAGGTCGTTCCTGGTACCAAACCGAGTCGAGCCGAGTAGTGCTAGAACTGTATAGTGGAAATGCGCCATTTTTCTCTCGTTAATTGAGCTGCCGACTTTGAATGCTGTGTGTTTACAAACACCAATTGACAAATCCTGCATAGTATACCTTTAAAGAGACATTTCTACCATCATGGCTACAGTCACATCAATTAATACAACATTCATGCTACTGTGTAAGAGCAAAACTTCCTTTGTGCTTTCAGGTATCTTTATTGTCAGTTGTGTCTGAAGATGGTGCTCTAGCCAAGCTGTCAACACCACCATGCGCACTGTAAGGCATTGACTTAGGAGAACAAGAGTACAAGAGATGGTAAAGTTTGATGTTGAGAATGTTGTCCTAATTTGTCTCATTGCATTCTTTAAGGAAGTCCAGTGATGCCAAATCAAAAAGCTTGCCAACAACTACACGTGACTCAGTTGTATGCACCAATTCATCAAATCCCCCAAAAGTTCAGGTCTGTTATTCCTATGTAATCCTTTTATACTGTCATGGTTCCTCAGTTTGTCATGTTCAGTCTATTGCAGCAAGTTGTATCGAGTTGCTTTAATTTATATTTTATGTAACAGTAGAATTACTCAACTGGCCTTGATTACTCACTTGCAGAATGTGAAAGTGACTTACTATATTATCAAAAAGCTTTTTAGTAATAACAGTGGGTTGTGCATGTTTCAGAGAGTAAATTAATAGTATTACAAGTAATAGTATTACAAGAGCAGGAGTTTGTCAGTATTTCCAGAGAAATTACTGATACTGTAAGTTAACTTTGTAAGGGACTTTGTATGTATGTATGTTGAAATATGTTTTCTTACTTCTCATTACAAAGGATCAAAGTCCTGATGTGAAGCCCAAAATAAGGTATGCCATGTTTTGACACACACTATAAAGCTACAGTACATAATATTTTACCTGTTTTTGCTCATTATTATTTTCCTTGTCTTGTTAGGATTGCAGCAAATTTCCAAAATGTCCACAGAAAGAGACCCAAAGAGGTAAGTAAAGCTGTTGAAGATACTGAATAATCATGTAACTTTGTTTTCTACATTTACGTGTATCTTTAATCTCAATATCGTGAATTTATTTTATTCATTAAGCACAGAATGGCCAATCTCAATGAAAACAATATAGGAACTAGTCTGAGTGAGAACATTTCAACCAAGTCAGTCATATCAAGGTATGGAGAATTTAATTACAACAATTGCATGTTTTAAGTACTTCTGCAGGCTTTATTTTGTGTCGTCTATATATGTACAACCCCAAGTATATGTTGATTTTTTTTCAACTCTTTGCATCAAAATATTTTTAGCAGGTTCACAGAAGAATTTGATTCCATAGAGTGCCTCGGCAAAGGAGCCTTTGGTCGTGTTTTCAAGGGGAAACAAAAACTACTGGAAAAGTATTTTGCAATAAAGATTGTCCGCTGCAAAGAGTAAGTCAGTTATTAAATGATGATGTTTTTTAAAAATGAGCTCTGCATGGAGTTTTTTTTTTATTACTGTTCCTGAACTTCTTTTGATCAGAAAAGCTTTACGAGAGGTGGGGGCGTTATCAGACCTTAACCACGTTAACATTGTTCGATACTACACATGTTGGATGGAAGATTCAGGTTACCAGTGGGACACTGCTGCTGACAATTCCAGCACCACCCAGTAAGTCTCATCCATTTACCAAAGTTCTTACTTAACTGTACTCTTTTACAAAAAATTAAGGTATGTCATTGTGCCATTTTATTTTCTTACTTTCTAAGGTCCACTGGTAATTCACCTGCAAAGTTCCTCTATATTCAGATGGAGTTATGTGACACCAAAACACTCAGAGTGTGGATAGATGAGAAGAACACACAGAATGTGAAGAAATCTCTGCGAGACTCCAAGAGAAAAGAAGACAGTTTAGCTATTGCACGGCAGATAATCAGTGGAGTTGAGTACGTTCACTCCAGTAAACTCATCCACAGAGACCTGAAGGTGAGACGAACCAGACAAGGTTTTTAGGTTACTATTGCATGTCTTTCATGGAGTTACATGTTTATGTTTCTTTCCTCTGGTTAGCCTGCCAACATCATGTTTGGGCGGGATAAAACAGTGAAGATTGGGGACTTTGGTCTGGTCACTGCCGAGAATGATGACGATGTTGAAAACTTGCTGGAGAGGACTGTGTACAAAGGAACCCCATCGTACATGGCTCCTGAGCAGGTTAGATCATCTGTTGTTTACATAAAGTTCAGATGCTTCTGTATTATTGAATATTGGTTATTAAAGAATGACATTAAAAAGGTAACCTGTGGAGATTTTAACCACTAGTGATGCTGTAGGGCAAAAGAGACGTCTGTTAATATAAAGTTCTTTATTTATTACAGAAGATCAGAAAGACTTACGACCGAAAAGTGGACATATTTGCTCTGGGATTGATATATTTTGAACTCCTCTGGAACCTCCCTCCTGGCCAAGACAGGAAAGCAGTGAGTTGTTCATAAACAAATTTTCTTTTTCTTCTTCTTCTTCTTCTTCTTCTTCTTCTTCTTATTCCATGCTAAAAGCCAATTGAGCATCTTTTTAATTGTATCATACTAATTACATGTTTTTCACCCTTTCATCACTGTTTGAATACCAGATTTGGGAAAATGCCAGAAACCAGAACTTTCCTCAAGGATTTTTACAGTATTTTCACAAAGAGGTACATCAGCTTCTTCTCAATGCACTTGAAACACATGAAACAGTATTTTCAACAGGGGCACTAGTGAGGCTGTGGTACAAAGGTTTGCACTGTTAGAATACTTCATCTGTGAAGCCCCAAAAGGTCAAGTAGCCAAAACAGGACTGGTGATGGTGCGAATAATAAGAGAAATATCAATTTCAATCAATCGAAACAGATAGCAGTGGAAAATATTCAGTCTGTTACGTAGCACAAGTAAGTCTGCATGTGGAAAATAATGTAGAGAAGGGCTGCAGAAGTACTTGACATCACTTATATTACAGAGATCTCAATGGCTGTTCTTTTTGTTTTTATGTTGCAGAGTCAAATTATAAAGTCAATGCTGTGCATGAAGCCAGAAGATCGACCTGAAGCAAGTAAATTAAAGACTGATTTGGAGGAGTACCTTCATACAACTTTGATGCTAAAAAACATGCTTCGTGACAGCAAGACTGTGTGATTATTACAAGAAACTATTCTCACAAAAGATCACATACATGACTGTTGAGCATCATATTCCAATTGACATGTACTTGGAGTGTCTTTTTTATTAACTTTGTTTTTATGAACTGATGTAACATAATTTATCACTATCATGATGACAAAGAAACCTCAGTCATTATATTTCACTGAAAGCAGCACTTAATTCAACTCAGACCATTATGCATGTTTAACAAATAATTAGATAATGGGTAATTACTCTAACTGGCATTGAAATTATGTATTCTATGATGAAAATGGTTCAAGGAATTCAAAGTGATGCCCCAGTACAGCCTTTGCTTCATAATGAAGAGGCTTAATTAAAAAACTAAAACATTTGTCAACTAGTGTGTAGTAATCATTCAACTACTGTGCTGTTCATTTATGTATTGTTGTATTTTTAGCGCAGCTGGATACTTTTTAGTTTAGTAAACATAACTGTTAGAAACTATCACAGATACCACAGTTCCTGCCATATTAACAGAGATAGCAATAGGTATTTTGCTTAACTACGTCACATTTTCGGGGTTTGTGCTCTGCGGAGATGCTGGCAGTGTTGTTGGCACTCTAGTGTAGAGAGGAAAAAACAAAGTTTGTTAATACAACCTGACAGGAAATTAAGTTAAACTTTAAGAATTGACTTCTTCAAGAAACAAATCTGAAGGAACGATTATGAGAGAAACAAGAGGTAAGTGTCGCACCTGTCAGGATGTTGAATATGTTTTGTGGTATGAGATGAGCAGAAGATGCCTTGAAAACTTTATTTATCCAGGATATATGTGTCTTATTGGACACTGGTGTTCTCCTGTGGTTGCTTCAAATGCTACTGTGATGTGTCTTCACAGCAAAAAATTGCCCTAATCTTCCATGTAGGAGATGAAAACATTTACCCTGACCTGAGAAATTCGATGCAAGCCATTCAACAGAATCTTTACATTTAGGCATATCCAAATGACCATATTAAGGTGCAAAATGTAATGTTTGTAAGCATTTTCTGCTGCACTAGAATGAAAGCGCAGTTGTTTAAGGAAGATTGTTTCAGTCTTGGCAGTTGTCAGCTAGGATGACTCTGTTAGTGTCCAGTTTCATTTGAAGATTATGGTTATTGTTTTTTTTATAAGATAGTGGACAGCAAGGTATGCAGCAAAAGTCGTATGTGAAAATCAAACCAGCGAAGTTATTAATACCCATGTGTCGCACGCAGTAACCACACAACAACTGGATACTAATATTACTTTCAGTTTCGATAGCTGAGTAGCCTACTTGAAAGGCGTGCACGTTGAATGACTTACGGAGAAGTCGAAACTTACAGATATTAGTCAGCTGAATAGGAAGAGCACGGCAGAGTGAGATTGGAGGTGGAAAAGACAGGACCGCTGCGAACTTTGTACTCATTTTTTTTATCACATTTGTATGCCCTTTTAACTCAAATCCTGACCGATGTGACTTTTTCAATGGCGTCTGGAAACTACGTGGCTAAATTAAACGAATATGCGCAGAAAACACGCTGGAACCTGAATTATGAGGACCTCGGCTCTGTCGGCCCTGAACATGCTAAAGTGTGAGTTGTATTCATTTCTAATAACATTGGGAATGACACTGTCACTTGTGTCGTATTCGTGCTCGACAGAAATGGATACTGTTACTGGTGGTGCTTTTTTTTATCATACCGCAAAGAAAAACAGCAAGTCATCATGGTCTTATTTTATATCAGAAAATATCAACAATGCCACCTTACTACTTGTAAGTTAGAGACAACTATCTAACTACCGACTACCATTATCACACTGTGTTAACTGGATGATACGTATCCACCTCTTTATATATGGTCATCGGGTGTTGATCAGAGTTACATTATATCTCAGGAGTTATGTAGCCAAGGCCCACCTGTAACCTGGGTGTTTCAAAATGTGACATTTCTGTATCTCCACCATCAGTGTATCAATATTAATTGCTGTGTTGGGAAAGCTTCCTGGAAAGTGTGGAATGTGTAGTCAGCTTCCAGTTACATTAAATGAAGCTGCGCCACCTGCACTGATGCACCCTCCCTCCTCCTCCTCCTCCTCTTCCTCCTCCCCCTCCCGCCCCTCCTCAGTGAGATGTAACTAAACTGCTGCAGTAGTTGGCAGAAGTAGAATGGTATTTTTCTAAATCTAAGAGTATATTCAACAAAGTGTATCCATGTCACTCTTGGCACGTTGCTCCTCAAACTATTTAAAAGGCCAATCACCCTTACAAATCCCAGATGGCCAAATAATATAAACAAATTGTGAGTTTCATTGTAGTCTGTGCTTGGAGTGTTTAAACTATTTAAGAAATTCGGGGGGTTGGATTGTTAATTGGATTTGTTAAGATGCTATTTTTATATTCCAAAACTGCCTATTAAGTTTTCACAATTAAACAACTACCACACTGCTGGAAGGTACAACATATTACCTATATGACTTTAGTCCACATGGCTCCACCTTGTGGAACAACAGATCTATTACAATCAATAGAACTGATTTTTTTTTTTTTTTTATGAACTGGAAGTACCTCAAAATTAAGTACAGTGTCTGAATAAACATACTCTGTAATAGTGTCTTTGATTATAATCACTATTCAAAAAGTTCATGTATTACCTCCTAGAGGCTGATTATAGTGTAGATTCATGTCATTTTATGCACCCCACTACCAACTCAAATTAATTGTCCTATATAACAAAGTTTTTACTGTTCCTCCACAGATTTACCCAGAGGGTAATCCTTAATGGTAAGGTCTGTCCTAATGGTGTGGGGAAGACCAAGAAAGAAGCCAAACAAAATGCAGCTGAAAATGCCCTGAAATCCTTGAGCAAACAACAGGATCCAGAGGACTCAGTAAGATTAAGGTTCCTTTTTGCTTAACCAAAGCATGTCAATGTGTTTATTTAAAAGAAAAAGACCAATTTATGGTATATGTTTCCTTAATGTATATTTGTTGTTATCTTGACAGACAGAAACTTCTGCAGCAACAGATCACACAAGGGTCAATACCACCAACTATATTTGTTGGCTCAATGAATATGGCCAGAAGAACAGGGTGTCAATAAAGCCAGTGGAGTCAACAAGATTGGGACCTGATAATGCCACACAGTAAGCCTCTTCACTGCATCTAAATTCATACTCCGCTATTTTGAACATGAATTAATCAAATATTTTTTTAATATTAGATGCTGTAGGTTTGTGGTTGGCGATAAAGAGTACCAAAATGCCTATGGGAAAACAGCGAGGGAAGCTAAAGAGAAAGCAGCCATGCTCGTATATGATGATGTATATGGCAGTAAAACTGTAGAGGTAAGTAGTAATACACAGAAGTTTCTTTTGGCTAACCTTCAAACTCATTGTGTTGTAAAGTGTCATTTACTCATCAGGCCACAGTACAATATGTGAACCCTCCCAAAACTGTACTTTTTCTGTTTTCAAGACTGCAGATGCAAATTACAACTCTGCATCTGGTCAACAAAAGGAGGAACCAAATCAACATCTTATTGACATGTGGTGGGTGAATCACAATAGCAATGCATTGTTTAATATTGCGGTTTTGATCAGTGTGTAATGTTACTTGTTTCTTACAGTAATAAGACAAGAAGCCTGTGTGTGAACTCTGAAGATGAAAGCAATACGGAGACGAATTTCATAGGATTGGTCAACCACTACTGTCAGAAAACAAAACGCTCCAATACATTCATTGAGGAGAGGAGATGTGGCCCAGCTCACAAGCCTCAGTGAGTATGATTGAACCTCTGTGACCTGAATAGACATAACAGATGCTAACTGTCAATTGATATTAATTTGTTAACAATATTAAATTTAAACAATGTCCTTCTTTTCAAAACATCACTCAGATTTTTCTACAAATTGAGGATCGACAAAAAGGAATACGATGTGGGTGAGGGTAAGACTGTCCAGGAAGCCAGACAAAAGGCAGCTGAGCTGGCCTGGTCTGCTCTTCAAGAACAGTCAGACTGGGACAGCACGGTATTTCATATTTTCTACTCTTTTTATGTCATCAAACATAGTTCAGAAGAATAGTTTAACTGTAGATTTTTTCTGTTGTGTCTGCCTCAAAATTTACTGCTCACGGGGACATTTTTGTTCTGTGCATTTTAGGTGTCCTTCAAGTCAACAGGGTCCGAAGATGAGTTTTCAGTTTCATCAGCTGCACTGTAAGGCACTTATCATTAGTAGGAGAGTAGCTCATAGGGTTAAATACTAAGACAACTATACTTATGTATCTTATTATATTTACCCAGGGAATCCCAGGAATCATCACCACAACGCTTCCCCATGAGTACAAGTGACTCAATAATATTCTGCAATTCATCAAACCCTTACAGTGCTCAGGTCTGTTCTCTCATGATCATAAAAAAAAATGTTGTAGTTAAAGGGAACATCTTCACTCATAAGGAATAATGTTTACAGAGTGCAACAGACTAGTGGAATTGTTAGAGCAATAAAGTTTCATTTGGGCCTGTGTTGCGAAATTGTTTTGGATTTCCAAAACCAACAGTCTGACAGCCACATTGGCTTTAGCTATAGCACCAAGCCGGGCCATGATGTAGTTTGGTGTTCAGTTTCACTCCTACAGTCATTTACAATATCCTTAATCTATTTTTACTGTTGTATCACATCCGTGTTAAGTTACTTCTGATGCAAACCAAACAATTCCTGCTGCTGCTTCACATTAAAAGCTTTCCACCAGGGAGTTGGCTGGAGGATTTATCTATGAAGAAATTATAGGAAGTTACATTTTGCAGGATTAGTGTTTCTTTCATTATTGGTGCTGTTCTTCAATAAAAACTGTCCCTGCATATAGACATACTGTATTCAGCACTATTTGGCTAGAGTTTTCAAACATTGCAGGGAGGGACAGCCAACAAGGTCATAGCATTTTTTTTAGAACATGCTGCATTGTAACAATATTGCATGTATTATTACTATTATTTTTTATTTGACTTTTTTATCTATTTTTTTGCATTTTAGGTGTCCTTCAGGTCAACCACATCTGAGGATAATGCATCAAGTAAATTGTCAACACCAACTTCATTGTAAGGCACTTAATGATATTAGTGTTACAGCAGATTGTAGAGCTCAATCCTGAAAAAGCTGGACTCATGCCTCTTATTATATTATAGGGAATCATTTTCATCATCACAAAGCATGTCATCGGGTACAGGTGACTCAGCACTGTTCAGTGAATCGTGGTCCTCCAAGGATCAGGTCTGTTATGTTATTTTTCTCACAATCTTAAAAAACTGTGATTGTTGAAAGAAAAATCCACCTTTTATATTCTGTTTGCTCGGTATGTGGTTAGTGGCAGAATAGAAGTAATATTATAAGATGAAGAAAATTCAGTTTGTCTTGTCTATGAACATAGAGAGCTGCATTTTTCTGTAAATGCAATACCAGTGAAAACCAGTGATCTGCAGAGATTGTCAATATAAACAATATATACTACATGACATGTCAGACTACACATATATCTTAGAACCTAAAGAATGCACAATTTAGTAATCATCATAGTTTTCAGCATTTTAAATCTGTGTCCTATCTCATTCACAGGATGCTGTCAAAAACAAGAACATCGAAAATGGTCTCAATGAGACATCAACCCAGTATGAAAGGTATGAAAAAATACATTGTAGTGTAGTGTCTTTTTTTTTACTGCTATGCTCTTATATCTGTATCCCAATATGTGCAGTCAATATTTGTGTTGTTGTTGTTGTTACCTTTTAATTAAAAAATTGCATTAATTTCAACAGGTTTGAACAAGACTATGATATCATAAAATGTCTTGGCCATGGGGCCTTTGGTTGTGTGTTCCAAGCAAGGCGTAAACTGCTGAAAAAGGATTTTGCTGTAAAAGTTGTGCGATGGCAAGAGTAAGTATGCAGTGGAAAAGTTCCAGCCTACATTGCAACATGAACAGTGTTTGTGCTTTGTTTACCAGTGGACTTTCTTGTTATTCTTTGGATCAGAAAATCTCTTCGAGAGGTGGAGGAATTATCAGACCTCCATCACCCAAATATTGTTCGATACTACACATTTTGGAGGCAGAAGTCTGGATACAAATGGGATGAAGATGATGATTGTTACAGAGCTGTTGGGTAAGCTGCATATACTTACCTTATGACTTAACTTTTTATTAAGTTTAAGGTAAGTAATTAAAACCCATTCTCTCTTCTTATTTTTCTAGAAAACGTAATTCATTGTTCCTCTACATTGAAATGGAAATATGTGACAAAACACTTGAGGAGTGGATTACAAAGAACACTCTGCAAGCCTCCAAGAGAAGAGAAGAAAGTCTAAGCATTGCTCAGCAAGTAGTCAGTGGTGTTGAATACATTCACTCCAAGATGCTCATCCACAGGGACCTTAAGGTGAGATGCAACACTACAGTGTATGACTAAGGCAAAATCAATACAGGAGTCATATCATAGTTCAATACCACTTAGACTTTTGCTGTACAGTACTAAAAGACACATTTATGCTAGTTTCAAGTACAAGCACATTTTCAAAAATCTGTTAAAAGCTCGAGTTTACTACCTCTTCTGTTATTACCCATCACACAAGGAGCTAGTTGTTCATTTGTTTTCATTTCTGTTTTTCCTTCTCAATGGTTAGCCTTCAAACATCATGTTTGGACTGGATGAGTGGAAGATTGGGGACTTTGGTCTGGTCACCAGAGATGATGATAATGATATGGTAGAGAGAACAGTGGACAGAGGGACTCCAACTTACATGGCTCCTGAACAAGTGAGATGGTTGTTAATGACAATAAAGTTTCATTCTTCTGTATAATTGTTTTAACTGTGTTACTGCAGTAGAACACCTGTACAGCTGCCACACCTAACAATTCCACCAGATATCCTGAAGCTCAGCCACACCTGTCTTTACTGTCAGCAGTGAGAGCTGTAAAATCAAACAGTATTCAACGATATATCAGATACCCTGGAGAGAAGAGCATTTTCTAATCAACGGTGGTAGCATGTAAAATATGCTGGCTTCTTTATTTTTGTGTTGTTTGCAGCCAGTGTGTTACAGCTTTTATGCCAAAGAACATTTAATTTAATTGAACATTTAAATCAGTAAAAACAAGAGCTTCATTTACCATATGAGCATAACTATTTAAACTATGATGGTGATTGAGGGGAAGCATTGGGCTGCTGATGTGCCTTTTATCAATATTGTGTTTTTATTCTATCACAGAAAAAGGGGAACTATGACCGAAAGGTGGACATCTTTGCTTTGGGGTTGATATACTTTGAACTCCTTTGGAAATTGTCTACTAGCTCTGAAAGAGCAATGGTGAGTCTTTCATGGACAGAATGTAACATATGCTGTATAATTAAAGATTAACTGGTAATTTGGGCATAATGTTAGCATCTTGTACTGTACAGGCCCATATCCATTACACAGAAATAGGAAACCAGCAAAGTAACAGTTGTTGATTTCTCTTCGGTATACTGTAATATGAATAATAAGTGTAGATAGCAGATAAGACAGCACTTTAATGTGAATTGGTTAAAAAAAATGTGGATAACTAACATGTTCTTTCATACTTTTGTCACTGCATGAATACCAGATTTGGCCCAGAGTCAGAAGTCATAAGTTCCCCACAGAGTTTTCACCGGCTTTTCCCCAAGAGGTAAATTGCCACAATGTTTTGATATATTCTTATTCTTGCATGATGCTAACTGATTTACTTGCTACAGAAAGCAGTATTTTTATTGTGTTTTCCATCTGTGAAGCCTCAAAGAATAAGGAGGCAAAATCAGTTTTGCATGTGAATAATGTCCATACCGTACAAATGAGATTATGAGAAGATGTTGATGCACTTTCAAAAGACTTTCATTAGACAGTTGCCTAAATGAAGTTTATGTGAGGAAACTTTAGAGTGGAGCTTAGGAAATGTTGCAATATGTCAGCATGTATTATTATTAGTGATGAGATTTCTGTTTGTTTTTGTTGTTTTTTGCAGAGTAAACTAATTACGTCAATGCTCTGTGAGAAGCCAGAGGACCGACCTGACTCAATTAAACTGAAGACAGAGCTGGAGAAATGGGCTCAGATACTCAAAACACAAAATAATATGCATCAGCAAAACAAAACCATCTGATCATCACAAGGACTTGTGATATGTCAGAGGAGCGTGTGGGAATCTGTCTTTTCAGATTTCTGAAATGTAATCAAATTATTTGATATACTGTAATAATTATGATTATGTAAGAAAATGGTCATGAACTGCACTTACAGTACATAGTACTTTAACTTGAGATCCATACAAAGAGCTTCACTAGGTTTCACATTCAAACACACACACACACACACCTATGGTAATGGCTCTCAGTATGGGGATATGTGTTTTGCTCAAGGACACTTCAAAATGTTGTCAGGAGGTCAAATCATCAACCCTGAGATTAATGGGCAACCCCAACATTTCCAGCAGCCCAATTGTATGTGGTGCATAATGGAAAAAAGGACCTTACATTATGTGTTTAATAATCAGGTAATGAAACATAAGATGTTGTTATATCATGAATTTAAAAAATGTTGTGTGTATTCTCATCCGTCTAACTTCTGACAAATGATAAACCGGTTATTTTCTGTGTTACAGTATTCTATGTTACAGTAAATAACATTTTATTCTATAGTGGAAACGGTTAAATGTATTTACAGTGATGTTACATTACATGCACTGTCTTGTGTTAAACATGTTGGGTTGGAAAATAAATCATTGGTGATCTGGGGTAATGTGGTCATTCATTTTCAGTCTATATGTGGACAACCCGGCAACCCTCTCATGCAGCTGCAATTAGTTTAAGCACTATCTGAGCTCCTGAGATACCTGAGCAGGTATGCAATGTCCAGGGATGATGGGCACCTGTCATGGCTGTCCTCTGGGTGAAGTGGAATCAAGCAAGCTAATAAGATGAAGTAAATACATTTGAATACATTTATTTGGGTCACTTTTATAATTGATGGTAGCTATAATGATGCTAACAACAGCTGCTGTCCTCTTTTAAGAGCCCTTTGGAGCCTATGTGGGGAGAGTATTTGACACTATAGAGTTAGATTTTTGGTGGAAATACATTAACCGTTTAAGATTTCCCTCAGTAGGAATAAGATGGTTGCACATGTGACCATAGTTCTCCAAGTGGATAAACATTTTTCTCATATGAACTAAACTAAAAAAAAAAAAAAGAATCAAGGAGAAAAATCATGAAATAAAAATATTTCTGATTAATTGGATTGGCTGGTTTGTAGTTAGTGATGACGCTCTGACATTTAGAATAGCTGGTACTGTAAATGGTGCCTGTTTGATGGCCCAGTTTAAAACTGCTTAGTCTGATTATTTCTCTCACAGTAGCCATTGGTTGGTTATAGGGATACGGTGAAAAGTTTCTACATGTACTCGCTCAAAACTTCCTGAAACTTAAAATAATGAGTTTTCTCCGACAGAGAAGTTAACAAATCACTCTTTACTTGAGTCTAACAGTGGGAACACTAATATACTGTGACAGTATAATTTCAGTGTATGAATCAGGTTTCAGTAAAATAGGCTACTTAAACAAATTTTTTGGAAAAATTGTTTCTAATAAGACATTTTATACATACATTTTAAAAAATGTTTTCTAAACTTAACCCATACTTGTGACACCATGATTACTGTTGATTTTTGATATAATATATGAATTGGCTCACAGACATGCACTTCATGGTCCACGATTAGAATTTATAAACATTTGGTTGTTTGAAGTATGATACACGTTCTCACCATATTTTAGCATATTTTGATGCATAAATATATCATAAACACAATCTGATAACAAATGGCAACATTGCTTCATTTATGACCCATTTATATCTTTAACATTAAATTACTAAATCCTTTGTCACTGACCTCTGACTGCACTTCACATCAAGTACTCCCTGTTAGCAGATTGGATTGACCCAATCTATTACATCAGATGTTACATTTAATTTAAAAGCACTACTAATCATTGGCAATTTGAAGACAAAGAGCTTAGGTGTAAGTAAAGGGCAATATACTGCAATCGACTAGGATGCAACAAAAATCCAGCTCATACAATGATGCATCAATGATAAAATGCCTAGTCCGATAAAAGGGATAAAAAATACTTTTACTCATAAGGTAAAAAAAAAGATGTGAGTACCTCTTCGGACATTCCCGTTACCCAGAGCCTTTACGTCACTCGAAGACGGAGACAGGAATGACAACATCCGGTGGGCGTGCAATTTCTGAAGGGAGGGTAATTTAAAACTCACTTGCAGCACGATAACTAGTGCATGCTGTTGTTAAAAGCATGCATAGCTTTATGATTCAGAATGGGGAAGAAAAAGAACTACATTTCTGAACTGAACGAGCATGCAGCGAAAACACAGTGTGAAGTTAAATATGAGGACATTATCTATGAGGGACAAGATCGCACTGAAAGGTGAGTTGAAAAGTATGATAACAAGCTACAGGTTGTATTTACACAGCTAGCTTTGCACATAAAATGATATACTCAAAACCAAGTTCTTTGCGTACCAACTTGTTATTCCTAAATAAAAAAGAAGAAATATGTTTATGTAGCGCAGTGCACACAGTTTGATGTTTGAGTGAGATCATCAATCCAGTGAAATGCGTTGTGCATTACAGAATAGAGCTTGACTGATAATACACAGTTGATATTTTATAAATTTCTTTCGATTAAAACGCGCTTCGGACAAAAAGTTTGAGAAATTACTGCCAGGGAGTTTCTAATAACTTAGTAAAGGGGCTCTGATACCGCATCACTAGACATACTGCCATTTCCGTCGTCTCATTTGCAGCTCTCAACTCAGCAAATTTAGCTATATTCTTCGTTACTGTGGATAATTACCTGCTGTACATGTAAACGTAGTTCTGCTCAAGCACCTTCACCCCTCTTCTTCTTTTAGCGACTTTCTCGCTTATCCCGTATGTGTTAACCTTAGTTATTTAGCGCCAAAGTTAATTTAGCTCGCTTAGCAGCAAATTTAGCTCAATTAGCAGCAAACTTAGCAGCAATTTTAGCTCGCTTAGCAGCAAACATAGCTCACTTAGCAGCACATTTAGCTCGCTTAGTAGCAAACTTAGCTCACTTAGTAGCGAAGTTGTCTTATCGAGCAGGGTCCACAAACAACCTTCACAGACACATGAGAACTGCACATCCAGCAGTGCAGTTGGAAGAAAAAATGCAAGCTAGCCTACCTCCTTCTGCCAGTGCCTCTACTCCACTGTTGCCGCTGCTACTACAGTTTTATTTGACCAGATTTCAGTACATTTCAGCACATTTACTTGAGTCCTGTATTTAATTTACTTTTTTCAGTACTTTACTTGAGTATTGGCTTTTGTTAGGGGTGTGTGGTTAAATAAAAAAATGAAAATGTCAATAGCTGTCCTTTTTAAAAATTTCTATGCTTAAGTTTTTATAGGTGTTTCTATCTGCTTTGTGTAGTAGAATGGTTCTACAAGCAAGTCAGTGCATTCATTGGGTCGTTTCAGAGAGTTACATGGGTCTGTAAATGCAATGAAAACAATTGGCTACAGCAATTTATTGATATTAGAAAATTAAATTTTTACTTTTGAATACTTCAGTACAGAGGATGTGTTGAATATTTTAAGAGATATATGTGTACACATACAAATCATAAGTCAAAACAGCGCTAAATTTGGCTCAATTATAAAAGGTATAATGGTAAAATGAAGAGCCGAAAGAGCCGGCTCTTCTTGGTGAGCTGAGCCAAATGAACCGGCTCACTAAGGCCATGGCCGTAGCTACCATTGAGGACACCGAGGTCATGTCCTCGGTATTTTTTTCTTGAATTTTTGTTTAATTGTGAAGTGAAAATAGCCGACGAGACAATTATCCTTGCGTCAACGGACCGTCATGTGACACGTACTTGAAGATTCCCCTGCCATGTCAAAACGAAAGTATCCGGCTATAGCCAGCGGTGGAGTGAAGCCTTGAAATCGCCAGAAATATGTTGTCTACATGTGTGAATTGGACTTGACCCGATTTTGCAAACTGTTCATTCATTGGACGAGCCCTTTTCGCCCTTTTCTCCCTTTCCCAGCAGGCCGTGCTCCATTCCACATTTTAAGAACAAACAAAGAAAATAATATATTGCAGTTATAATTTTTAAATATACAACCATGGAAGTTGTAGAATACTGAAATAGGAGTTGATTTAAGTTGCACAATTGGAAATGATAAGAACTGGACCACAAGAATGACCATAATTGAGAAATGCACAGCAAGAAAGCAGTATAAATACATCATGGATTAAACCTAACAGTCATATAAATTGTAGTCTCATTTTTGACCTCGGTATTTGAAAAATCCTGGCTACGGCCTTGACTAAGGCTTGAATTGATGCGCGTCTATTACTGTTTTGAAGGCCTTGAATATCCTTGGTCCTATAAGATAACACTTAACTGTACCAGAGGGATATTTGCCTTGCACACATTCCTGCTGCTGAACAGCACCAAATAATAAAACATTACTACACATCATGAATCTCATAATACCATGATAGAAAGCAAAGTAATGATATGAACTTTGTCAGGACAAAAACTAAAAACCAATAAAGAGATGTGTACTGGCACATATTTGACCTTCTGAACATTGCATCCACATGGGATTACCTCCATCCAACATTATGTGTGTTAATATACATGTACCCTTACATATATTTTGTACCCTTACATATATTTTCCCATCCCAGATTCTTCCAGAGGGCTGTGGTTGATGGTAAAGGCTTTCCCATTGGTGAGGGGAGAAACAAAAAGGCAGCCAGGCAGAATGCAGCTAAAAATGCTCTGAGAGCTTTGAACAATAAGGAAAACCCAGGACCAGTCGTAAGATTATTATCCATCTTTGATAAAAAATGGTGCATGTTGGATTGTGTGTATGTACAGAGCATGTCACATTTATTTGTTCTTTGCCAGATAGATGGTAGTGATGGCCAAAACGTGTTTCTTTGTTTCTTTCAGGCAAAAAATGCTACAAAAGATCCTGCTGCACCAGTTCATCCGAAATGTATCACTAAACTCAACTTTGAAATCAATGATTCTGGTCAACAGAAGAGAGTCCCATTAAAGCCTGTGAAGCCAAATAATCTGAGACAAAATGGTGCTGCTCCGTAAGTTTTCAAACTGCATCCCAATTCATCTGTAATTGTTTAGCCAGCCTGTGAAATGGAGTAAATAAAATGTTTAATGTTATTTGTTGTTGCAGGTTTGTGGCTTGTCATAATGAGTACAAAGCTGCCTTTGGGAAAACAAAGACGAAAACTAAGGAGATAGAAGCCTGGCTTTTGGATCAGAAATGTTCTAGAACAGAGGTATTCAGTTCAAATTCACCGAGGTGCAATTTGTGAACATTTCCTCAAGTGAAGGTCTTGGACATCATAATGTCTGTTATTTTTCAGTACCTTGAAGTAGCACGGTAGTTACATCAGCATCGGTGTCTAGTGGCTAGATTGTAGACTGTCAAATAAATACTGTAGAATTCTATAATATGGCAACATTTATTGGTATTTACACCGAACTTGTGGGATTCAGATAAATAATAAAAGAAATAAAAAAGGAATAAGATAAATACATTTTCTTTTCTTATATCAAATAAAGAGGCAATTTTAAAATAAAGTGCATTACAGAACGCTTTTGATTGTGCTTCTTAAATAAAGTGCTTGGTTTTAGAATTTTTTTTAAAAAAATTCCTTTTTACTGGGCGGCTTCAAACATTTGACACCACCCACATCAAGGGGTCTCCGGTCTGTACTACAGTCCACTTTTACCATAATGGCTGGAGAAGCTGTGTCCGTTAAAATAGAAATGCTCAGTCAGAATTTAATCAGATACAGGTCCGGGTCCAGATAGCATGGCGTCTGGGTCCAGATCTGGACAGTGGTCCGCCTATTAGTGACCTCTGGTCTAGAAAAATGCAGGTCAGCTGACCTGGTCTGCTCTATAAGAGTCAGATTGGAAGAAAAAGATAATGGACATTTTCCATAGTTTTCTATATATTCAGATATGTTTATAATAGTATAGTCAGTTTAGTAGTGTGACAGTGTGCTTATTGAACACTTTCTGAAGCTTTAAGAGGGTCATCATTTTTGTTGTAGAGAGATTTACTCATAACTGCTAAAACTAAAATCCGTTCTGTAAAATATGCAAACTAAGGTATTATTATTCTTTCTGTTTCCAGGAAACTCTGGATTAATTAAGAATCAATATGAAAAGTTGATCAAATATAGCACTTAATGGCATTGTGCTTTCAGGTACCTATTGGATCAGCTGTGCCTGGCGATGGTGCACCAGCCGGATCGTCCAAACCACCAAACAGACTGTAAGTCACTGACTGCTGGTATGGTTTGATATGAAACCATTTTACTAATGTCACGTTTTGTCTACTCCAAGGGAGTCTGCTGACGAAAAATCAAAAAGCACGCCATCAACTACGAGTGACATTGTTGTTTTCACTGATTTATCGAAGGATCAGGTCTGTTAATGTGTTTCTACTTTTAGGTCTATTAGATATTGAAATTGAGCAGCCGCTCTCCGATACTAGCATCTTATCAAATCTTAAATCAAGGATTAGACAAGTACAGGGCAGAGTCCACAAACTGTTCATATCCATGTTCTGTTCAAAATTGAGTCAAGACCTTGACTGACGAGTCAAAAAACCTTCATCTGTAATGTAGAGTTTTTGAGATTTTTTTTCATGCTATGGATTTGTTAAAAAAACATTTATATTTTTCTGTCAAAGGTTAAACGCCTTGATTTTCTTCAATGTGTCAAACAAATGTCAGTAAAAAACTTTTAGGAACATTAAACTGGCCCTAATTTAATTTTTTTTTGTCTCTTGGTCTTGAAAATGAAAATACTGATGTGAAGTCCAAAAGAGGGTAAGTTATTCTTGTGATCTACTGTGAACCTACAATATGTAGTGTTTAACCTGACATTATTGCTTATTATCATTATTCTTGTCTTGTTAGAACTGCAGCAAATGTCCAAAAGGAAGGTCAAAACAGCAGTGAGGTGAAGTAATCCTTTACGATATTTTAATCATTTCAATGATGTAGTTGTTTGTTCTATAGTTTAAAACCAATCATAATTTATTTGGTTTAATAAGGATGAATTGATTCCCGAAGAAAAGGATTTTGGAAACAGTCCCAGTGATAAAACGTCAGTCCAGTCAGAGATCATCAGGTATGGAAGAATAAATTATGAAAGTGCAATATTGGTATCTATTTATGTGGTGTTTATTTTGTTTGGTGTCTAATTCATAACTGCTATACAATTTTAAAAAAGACTAATCTTTTGCCTCAACAGTAAGTTTACAGCAGAATTTGACTCCATAGAGTGCCTCGACAAAGGAGCATTTGGTCATGTTTATAAGGCAAAAAAAAAGATTCCCAAGAGGCCTTATGCTATAAAGATAGTCCCAAACAAAAAGTGAGCGAAGTATCTGATCATCTTTCATATTTTAATATTTATTTCATGAAATAATCAATCAGTAAGAGATGCAATAAAAGACTGCATTGATCAAAAAAGTCCTTTTCTTATCAGAGGAGCTGAACAAGAGGTGGAGGCATTATCAGACCTCAATCACGACAACATTATTAGATACTACACATGTTGGGTGGAGGATACAGGTTGCCCGTGGGATGGTACAGAAGACAGCTGCAGCACATCCCTGTAAGTCTCATCCTCTTACTCAAGTCCTTACTTGACTGGAGGTGTGTGGTTTCACCGTTTGTCTTTTCCCACCTTCCTAGGTCTTCTGATAATCCACCTACAAAGTTCCTCTATATTCAGATGGAGCTGTGTGTCAAAACACTGAGAGTGTGGATAGATGAGAGGAATACACGGAATGTGAAGAAATCTCTGCAAGACTTCAAGAGAAGAGAAGACAGTTTAACTCTTGCACTGCAAATACTCAGTGGAGTTGAGTACATTCACTCCAATAATCTCATCCACAGAGACCTGAAGGTGAGATGAACCAGAGAAGATTATCATTTATCACTGCACATCTATACATGTGTCATGTAGTTAGATGTTTATGTTTCTTTTCTCTGGTTAGCCTACCAACATCATGTTTGGGCAGGATGGAAAAATTAAGATTGGGGACTTTGGTCTGGTCACTGCTGAGAAGGATGAAGGTGTTGGAAACCGCATTGACAGAACATTGTACAGAGGAACCCCATTGTACATGGCTCCTGAGCAGGTTAGATTCTAATGCAGTTTTGTTTTGAAAAGTTTCTTTATTTTATTATTTTTTTAAGAACAACTGGTTATGTTTAATATATCATACTTATGCCTTATGGTTTTTGTTAAAGCTGTCTTCTTGTGTCATAACAGAAAAGTGAGCAGTCTTATGACAGAAAGGTTGACATATTTCCTCTTGGACTGATAATCTTGGAACTGCATTGGAGAATTTGCACTGTTCATGAAAGAGAAGTGGTGAGGTGTTCAGTCACAATCAAAAATCATGCTTAGTATGTCATTATTAATATTCAAAAACCTTTTTTATTTGAATTTTAAGGTTGTCAAAGTACCAGATATTTGTATCACATACCTTTTTAGAATAAAGTTCAACGGAACATTATAGTGTAATTCATTAGGTGTGTCAGGCCAATAACATTTTATTTCTTCTGTTATCATTGAATTACAGATTTTGGGCAATGCCAGAAAACAGAATCTTCCCCATGGGTTTCATCACAGTTTTCCCCAAGAGGTACATCAACATTTTGTCAATTTATTCTATGAATCAGCATTTTTAAAGAATGCCAGTTTTCTCACAATGTTGACAACTTGGTGTTTGCATTGATTAGGAGCCCTGACAAAACAGTTGATGTGTGAATATTAGGAAATAATATCCAACAGAACAGATGAGAATCTGAGGCTTTAAATGATTTACCTTTTTATTATTAGTCCAAAACTGTTGTTTAGCTTTCTTTAGATCTAAGATGGATCTCAGTAGCTGTTTTTGTTCTGTTGCAGCGTGACATAATCAAGTCAATGCTGTGTGTGAATCCAGAGGACCGTCCCGAAGCAAGTAAACTGAAGGAAGACCTGGAGGAGCTCATTCACAGACTCAACAGAAAAGAAATCATGCGTCATGGCAGCAGGACAGTCTGATGATCAGAATCATCAATTATAATGGTCATCTATTTCATACCTTATCTCATACATACACTTGGAAGATAAAGATAAAGAGTATATTACAATATTACAATTTGCACATTGTTGTGAAGACTAATATGAAGGACCCCAAGGGTCACAGAAAGACTAAAGCATTTCATTAATTAATAACTATTGTACAATTTTAAAAGAGGAATTATGCAAAGTGGATTCACAAAACAACTTCAAAATAGTCAATAAAAACATCATTTACAAATACTAGATAATTCAATTTCAAAAATATTTTGAAAATGCAATTTTAATAACTAACTGAATTTGCAAACTGCTTTTAATCAGGCATTTAAAAGGGCAATTCCCTTTTCCATTTGCGTTTCTATTTCCTTGTTGCTTTTCCTTATTTTATCTTTATCTTCTACATTTAACCTCTGCATTTTCACTTTCTGACACTATGGGCCTTGCATTGTTGGGATGCTTCCTTGCCCAGGAAGCCTTCCTACCTTCCAGTGGCTCCTGGTGTTCATGGTAAAAACTCTGAGCCCCATCAGCACAGGCTGTCTCGTTATGTCCGTGGTTTGATTGTTTTTACTTGATACTCAGATTTTATTCTTGATACTCAGATTTTATTCTAACAAATGTGGGCTGGCTATGCTGCCTTGAATGAATGTGTGGAGGATGTCACAAGAGTATCACTCCATATTGTGTTGTTTTTAACTATACAAAGACAATAAAGGCATTCTGATTCTGATTGTATGTATGTAGTCAAGAACATTTTCACCAAAAGCATATGGAACATGGTAGTATGGTCTTTTAAAAATGTATGCCTTAAAATGGCCTGTCCCATGTCCACTAAGGCTGTCATTCAATCTTTATTTGTACAGGGAGGGTTGGCTCAGCATACAGTAACGCCCGCTCACAGCTAAGTACACTAATAGAAACAAAATAACAAGAACTGACAACGTCAACAAATACAACTGATAAAATACAAGGTGCACACTCAGTTATTGAGAATGGTATTAAAGATGAGTAGAAGAGTTGTTTTTTTTACATTAACAGCAAAAGTCAGTTCTAGTTAAGGGCTCCTGGACTGGAGTATCAACCAATCACTGCAGTAAGTATGGGCCACAGTGCCAGAGCTGCAAGGATGAGATGTAGAGTGACAATTTACCATAAAAGATAAATAGGTACCAGTGGTTATTATATCTCAGTCATGGAAGGAATGAAGGGGTGAATTTACATCAAAATTCACATCCATATGCCCACATGTAATATACTATACTACAGTTAAAGTAAGTGCTAAGATAACTTGTAAGCAAATTATGGTATTATATGTGTTATGGGTAACGCTTTTTCTCTATCAGTGACACCATGGGGAGCTGTGGGGCCTTCATTCAGTCCTCCCTCCTTGATTTTACTAACTCTTCAGAGACTGAGGATTATCTAGTTTGATCTGGGTGGATGAAGATTTACGAAGTGCTGGCAGAGTAGAACAGAGAGAAACTGAAGTTTGAAGTTAATGCAGGACATTTAGGATACTGGGTAATTGGTCTAAGCTTAAGTGTTATTTTTAGAGGGGTGGTAGCCTTACACTTAAATATCCTGTACAATAAAAATTGTAACAGTGAGAGTTAAAAGTCACATAATCATGGTTGTAATACAGGTCATTAAATACCAGGCATACACAGCACAGATGTGCAGGTGAAAATGTACATATTTTAACTTAAACTACCAAGAAACTCAAAATTTGGACTACATTACTGGCAGTTTTCTCATGTGCAAGACATCCATGCTTGCCTTCTTATTTTTTAATTCAATTAACATTGCTTCTTCTGTGCTTATAATAGTTCAGTTTTGGATGATGTGAAACAACTGGGCGTGCCCACTAGTCTGATTATTGTTGTCTTTTGTAGAGTGACCTGCAGGGGGAGCTGTGGTTCAGTGCAGCTCAGGCTGTTCAGAGTGGAGCTGCAGACTCCTCCTCAGCCTGTGGAGGCGAAAGGTTTATTCACAGTGAGAGGGCCAAAACCGAGGTAGCTGTGTGACATTTAATCATGCCTCCGGCGCATGCTGGATGATTAGCATCTCTGTGGAAAACAACAGTAACAAGTGCCAAATGCAGGATCCCACACAATCACCTGGCCATGGAGCACACAGTCACATAGGCCGGGATAATCAGCACAAATCAGCTCCTGTGGCTCAGTATGTTAACTCAACAATCACCAGACTGCAAAGCGCCCCACATTTGCTCAGTGCCTGTGAATGGGTACCATAGGTGAATCGATTCATGTAGATTAAATAACTAAGTTCATTTCTGTTTGTTATCAGCCAGGGCCCTCCGTCATAGAATGTAAACATCTGCCAGGAACAAAAGCTATAAAGTGCTGAAAAATTCTGCTGACAAAAAATTGTAAATCCAGGATCCTCCATGTTCAGAAGCAAAGTAGTGAATTCAGGATGTTATGTGTGCAATCATGCAATCATATTTTGAATAAAATACAAAATTATTTAAAAGCTGCATTAACTAATTAGCCCACTTTGGTAACAGCACTACCATTATCACGTGGCCAATATAGCAGTCTGGCATGTTAGCAAACAGTTGCTTATTTACACATCAAAAAGACATGGGGAAACATATTATAATAAAAGTATAAAATACATATAATATACACTTTTTTTAACATTTATTTTTAGTCATGTTTTTTTCCACATAATGAATGTATGTTACATATTCAAGAATATATATTCAAGATTCTGGCTCCTTAGTTACTAAATCCTCAATGGCTGGTGCAGGAGGATCCAAACAGCTAGCTTCAGTCAGTTTATCACAGGTTATGGATGAAAACAGCTGCTGGAAACGATGCTGGTGAGAACAGTGAAAGTGAATCTATAAAAAATGTGGCCTGTAAAATCGAAGCAATGACTTTGAAGAAGCTAAAATCCAGAGTCAGGAACTGCATAGATCGGTGGGTTCCTTCACTAATGATAACACCGTTCACTCTACACATAGTTATTTGATACATTGTTAATATAAAGTATTGATTAGAGCAGCTTTAAATTAGCATAGTTAGAACCGCAATAGTTATTCCATCTGGTGTCCAAAACAGCCAGTGCAAGACTAGCTCAGCGAATAAGTAATTTTTGTTGCAATATTTATGCGTCAAGAACTCAAAACTCAATTTATTATGATTAAATAAATTTCATTTCCACAATAATTACCAATAGAGTTACCAGCTTTTTCTCATTTATAGATGTCATTTAGATACCAGCTGCATGAGAAAACTTGGAATAATTCTTGATTTGACATTTACACCACCAAATCAATGTACTCTCTCATTTTAGCAGTATCTAAGATAAGAAACCCGGTAGTTTCCAATCTTCTACAGCTGTCGCGCTTGTGTGAGCAGGGTTATTGGATGTATTGAGGTCACTTCCTCTGAGAGTGGTGTGGGCACTGAAGCAGTGCTCTAGTCAGTGGCCTGGACCATGTAGCCGGGGGTAAAATGGACTCACCAGTCGAGAGCACAGCAACTGAGTGTCTCCCCGAAGTCCCAGAGGTCAGAGCAAAAGATTATTCCGCGCATAGCCTCATTGCAGAGGCAGCAAGCAGGGTTTGCTCTCCTCTGTGTGTTTTAGGAATCAGCCTTTGCTACAAAGACAAAACTATCGCCCACCAGCAGACATCAAAATCAGCATGACAGCTGATACACACATGAGCTGTCAGATAGTGTTGTCATCTTCCCTGCTTGTACATGCAGTATATTCCAGAAGTTTTTGTTGTAAAGTTATAGCCACTTAACCTCTTGTGAACTCGGTTAACTGGAGCATGACTACATTTTGTGCCTCACCAGAGGCCCCACTTGGCTTTTACTGGACTTTCCACCTCTCAAGAACTGCATCCTGACACCATCCACTCCACTTAAGGAGCACTGCCAGTGTTGCTCAAAGGGCCTCACCAGTGATTCTCAGGGAGTTTTACAATCAAGAAATGACAATGTCTCCCAGAGTTTACTTTTATATACCGCTAATTTGCAGCTGCCAAATACATTAGCAGAATATAAATGTAATTTCTATGAGACTAGACCCTAAGATTAAAATATATTTTCACATTTTAAATTAACAATAGATTGAATGACTATCTACGTAGAACCCCCCAGCTTTGTGGAGCATTTTAGCATCTTTAAGTTTGTTTTGGTTTTGCAGCCCACAACCCTACTGATCTTTTCAGCAATGGCATGCGGCTGATTTCTGTGCAAAAGTTCCAAAAACTCCCTGTACGCTACCTGCCCTCCACCAAACTGACAGAGAAACAGATGAGACATTTTTCTCAGGGTTGGCAGAGAAAGAAACATATCTGGAAAGAGAGTAATATAGGACTTGTGTGTCAAGTGGACAGAAGCACAACACAAAATTATTGCAGTGTTGCTCTGTTTCTAATGTCTGATGTCTAAATATTCGCTAATTTATAGTCAGTTTTGTGTTAACAGCTTGTTGCATCAGTTTTATTCAAACAGTATTGACCAAAATCACACATTTGTTTCAGGAAGTTTTAAAATCTGAGTAACGTATGACTGTATGTAAGAAGGAACATAGCTTAGGTCTGAGGTCAAGCCCTCAGTATTTTAGATTTTTGAATTAGAGGTTTGAGAGGTATGGTGACTATTTTGGGGTGATTCAAATATTTTTAGACTTGATATATTCAGTTTACTATTTTGGGTTAAACAGGGGAATCTTTCACCTATCTCAGTTTGTATTTTCTTCCCCCGGAGATTTCCTTTTAAGCCGTGTCGATCAAGTTCAACCTTTGTAACAGCAGCTCCCATTTTTGAGAAAAACACCTTGTGTTCACTCTGAGCTACCTGCTGCAGCTCCAGTCAGCAGAGGAGATCAGAGCATCTCCACAACACCTACAGTACAGTACATCCTCCCCCAAACTCTTGTACTCTAGTTACATAAAACTCATTTCATATGAGAACTTCCAACTGCTTTACCTTAAATAAACGGGAATCAGAGACAAACAGGCAGTCACTGCTCCACTAAATATTCAGTGCAGATATCATTCATTCTCCCTCAAAAAATACCACCCTGCCACCCCATGAAAGGAAGCCAGTCAGATACAAGAAATAATATTTTGATATCATAGTATTTCTTTGGTTATCAGTTTTTGTTTAGCAATGATGGATAGACTATGACAATGGCTGCTTCTCTGCATCTCTTTCTTATTAGACTACTGTCCTGGTTTGTCTTGTTGATCTAATTCATCTGCTAGTCTGTCATGCTGTATAAAATAAAAAATAAAAAAAGAGTTTTACTTGTGCATAATGGACAAATATACCACTATATAGTCAAGTATGTTTACGCTCATGTATCTTAAATTCTAATGTAATTTTCATCAAAACAGGGAAGATGCTCCAGCTGCTGCACATCTGATTCAAGACATGAAACATTCACAGCCCAAAAGGTTTTCACTTTATTAAATAAAATGTTAAAAGTCAGCATATGAAATGTTAAAATGTTGGAAACACACAAATAAGTCTAAATTCAGTTGCCCAGCCATTATTTCAGAAAGAAATCTTCTGTCACCTTGAACCTGAAGCGCCACTTTTTTCCCTGTCGGGGGACTTCTGATGCAGTTTATGTAAAATTCATCTGACCATGTTGCTATGTGTGTTTTGTTATGGTTGCATAGGCACATGTGGGTAAAAGCGTGGTACATGTTTGAGTTTGTATGCAGTTTTCTTGGCAGATGTGTGCTCTATATGACAACTGAAGGAGCTGTCAGAGCAACTTGACTTACGAAGTCTTGTGTCACTTTGTGTGGGCTTGTAATTTACTACAAATGATATTGCATTCTCTCCGCTGACAGCCTGCCAACGCTGTTGACTGGCAAAGTCGTTTGTCAATTTCCTTCGCCCTCAAATCCCCACACGCCCACTGTCTTCATACAGTTGTAGCCCCACCTCGCAGATCTGAAGGTCAAGGGCACGCCAGCAGTCTCACCTGTTAAATCTTTAATAAGTCAAAGAGCCAGCCCCATCTGGAGTTCAGAAGTTCATAGCAGAGCAGCAGGGGAGGCGGCAGTGTGTCAGGAGGATCCTCTGAAAGCTCCTGCAGCCAGTTACTCCCCTTTTTTCTTGTGCAAAAATGACACCTTCTGACAGCCCAGCTGTTGTGCCGATTTGATGCCCAGAGGAAAGACATGTGTGAGGTGATGCAATCATGATGTTAGTGTGGATTTCTCAGGAGGTTTATAGAAAGGGAAAAAAGAAAGTAAGACACAAAAAGGGTTTTCTTTGAAGAAATATAAACTGCACACTTTGTGTCAAAGTTTGAGTCTTTATCTGTGACAGGTATTGGAGCTAAAGGTAACAATATGTACTCACTGCAACCACCAACGCTAAGGTTGTTTACTGCTAGACAGATCCTTCCAAATCAAGGGCAGAGTCATCTTAACATCCTCCTCATTGCTGTCATAAATATATTATAACCGTGGTAAATACCAGGCAACAGGCAGTTCTCAAAGAGACTGGAAAGTAACAATTTTATTTGCTCTTAAATCATTCAGCAGGAGGTGTGTCCTTCTACACCTGCACCTGCAGACTGACGCTATGAGATATGATTCAAACACCATGTGCTATTCAAAGCCATATATTGACATATTTAAAGTCTAGAAATTAGAATATTAGACATTGGCAGAGTCAAGCAAGGTGACTACAGAGCACAATTTAAATGATAAGTGAGGGTAAATTCAGGCTCCACTGGCAGTGCTGATTAATGCAGCCCAAAGGACTCTGGTTGCAAAAAAATAAGACAGAAACAGTCCAACTCACCAGACTGGCAGATGAATTGAAAGATAGAGTGAATCGACAGCAATTTAATTACTTTTGTAATGTTTGCAGATTCATGGTTGCCTCTTCCTCTTTGTGTCAGTAGTAATTACACAGGCACCTATGGGAGAAGCAGGGAGGGAGATGAAAGCGCTGTGAAACCAGGACACGAGCAAAGCCAGATACAGAGAGAGGGGGCCAATGCTTGAACACCATGCCATGACAGACAGCCTTTGGGGCTGTTTTATTCAGCTGCCAGGAGCTTTTTAGGATTCGTTTTATCTGCTCTGCCTTCCCACCCACCCACACGCCCACCCCTCTGGATGGTGCTCCAGATGATTTGTGTCCAGTTTGGCTTCACTCAAGCCAACACAGTCTCTAAAAGCAGACACACTCTGCCTCCTTCTCTGCAATCAGCCCGCCTGTCTTGTGTTTGAGAGCTGTTAAACCTCTTTTCTGCCTGAGTGGGTTTGTTCGCGTTAAGTGAAAGGTCAATCCATGCAGGTTGTTCTTTTTGAATACAAATTTAATAGGCTATATATTTTAATTCTTACATCTTGATCTATTCAGCTGGATTTTCGTTTCTCATGGAAAGGGGGGGTACCATATCAAATAATTCTGTGAATGTTAAGAAAAGCAATTGTGCTTTGCTTTGCTTCAACATGTTATGCATTCATCAATGAATAAGACAACCACAAAAGGTGAGATTAAGTGCAGGATGGAGAATGCAAAACCATCATACAGTCACATACTCCTTTTTTTGTCATAAAGATCTTTTTTTCATCTTCAGCAATAAAGTTGAATCTTTCCATTTCGAGAATTTTTCTCATAAATTCAACCAAAATATCTGTGAATAAGTCTGAGGTTGGGGACTGACCATAGCTCATTCATGGGAGATGCTGTCCTAGACACCTGTATTGATTCGTATTGGAAAGAAGTCTACTTTGTCTGGTTCCTCCAAAAAAAATCAATACTGGTCAAAATCAGTGAATCCTTTATAACATCAACAGATCAGATATCATATTGCACATTGCCATTGTTAATATATTGCTAGTGATTTGGTTAGACATTAGTGATATACTTTATATGTTTTTTGTCTTTGAAATGAATATTTTGCTGTCCTCAAAGCTTGTATTCATGCTGTTGCTCCACTAAGACTGTGCACTGCAAACATCTCTGTTTTTTATAAAACTCTATATATTGCATATAACCTGACAAGGCAGTCATTCAAAAGCCCTGCAGGCATTAACAGAGCTGAATCAAATTCAATGCACGGCACATCTGGACTCTCAAAAATCCTTTTAGGGATGGTTGAAAGTCCCCGTTGCTGGCACTCGGCTGCTGTGTTCTTCATCAGACCCAAATTAGTGGCATTACACTCAGAGAGCCATCTCGTAAATAGATTTCTTGTTGTGTGTGAAGCCTCATAGGGGAATCGTTGCACCATGTGGCCTTCTGTCTTTGAATTTCCAGCCTCCTGAGCCACTTTCCCAGAAATCGACACCCTGTGGTCTGAATCACACTCGCCATCCTGTCGTCTGCATTCTCTGTCTTCTTTTTTTTCTCCAATCGCAGTCTGTAAGCACTAGCAAAACTGTTTTTCCCCTTTGAACGCATGCTGTGCTTTGTCATTACAGGCATGTCATTCTGCAGAGAACATTACAGATAATGCCACTCCTAAGAGCTTTCTCCATGCTGTACATTATTTCCAGTGAATGACAGTACAAAGAGGAAATGCATGCACTGTCTTTCAAGGCTGGGAGATGCTATAATCAATGGCAGCCTACTAAGAACCAGTGTATATTTTAGTACGTCAGCTCAGCATCCTCATTTTCCCTTTTTATAACAGCACTGTGCATTATAAAATCTGAAGGCTCTCATGGTGTGGGTGGGAGATGTACATTAGGTGGCTGAATCTGTGGAAAACTAATGCTTCGCTCCTTTTGATAGTGGCATACTTTGTGTTGTTTAATTTCACTTCAGATGATCCATACTAGATTTTTGAATTTGATATGGCTACCAGCTTTTGAGAGTTTAAAGAAAAACCTGATAATGATATTTGATATACATTTTTTTTAACATAAACACATAACATAAGAAAACATACTGTATTTGATATGGTTCCCTCAATTTTGGTTATTAAGTAGTATAAAGTGTCCAAGATACAGTATGTTCAAAGACAAACGTGCCAGTAAGCAAATATATTTTTGGCATTTCTACTCTGCAAATACTCATTATTGCATGATAATATATGTATTGGCCGAACAAAAAAACAAAAAAAATCTATACTTGTTTAGAATATGGTATATAGTCTGAGGAAATCCTGGTGATATCATTGGTGTTTGAAGATCACAAACGTTTTACAGCAAAGCCTGAGCTACAAGTTGAAGATGCAGTTTGAAAGATGTAGGTGTTTATCAGAAATTGGAGTTTGAAAGATTTGTGAAAGATGTCATTGGAAGTGTAAGATCAAATATTTTGTGCTTAGTTGGGTCTAAAAGTGAGGAAATCTTAGCCTCAGCTGTATCATTTTTGACCATACATCTTTATTTGATTTATTTTGTGTCCTCCCAACTTTTTGGAAGTAACTATACTGTATCTTTGTTACAGAGACAAAACAAAGCAAAAAAAATTATCAAACAGCAATAAAGGAGCATTCTGAAACTTTACCATACTGAATTGGCTCATTATCAGAATACTGCCGTTATTAGTCTTTTTTTTTTTTTTTTGTAATGCAACTGGACCCTCATTTACAAAATTCTTGCAAAATTGTAAAAGTAGCATGCCTTCACAAAGACATGACACACTCTGTCACAAAACACAAGGTGGCATGGTCCACTGCACAGCAACAATGTTGCAGCTGGATTTCATCAGATGTTATAATTTACAGTCATGAATAAATACTAATACTGATATTATGATATTATCACTCCATCACTGACTGTCCTTCTCAGCACCTGGCCGTGTTTCTCTCCCATCTGCCGGCTGGCTGGGAGGACAATGACTGGCCTTGCACGCCAGTGAAGTCACCAGCCAAATTGGCTAACTCCATTTGGAGCCACAGGCCAAGTTGGCCTTCCTGTGGAGTGGCACTTGGATATTTAGTGTACCCACTGTTCTGCTGCTAATTGTGTGGCAGCAAAGGCCACACTGGCGAAAGAGTCCTTCCATCACTCTATTGTGTTTTCCCTTTTTGCAAGTGACAGTGCCAGCCTGATGGGACATGGCAGGGGCATGCAAAAACATATTTAGATTTCATGGCTTTTCCAACTCTTTTGTGCTCATTTTCTCTCTTTTTTGGCTTTGTTATATGTCACTTTGACACATTTAGCCTTCTCTAAACATCTCGTAATTAGACAAATGTTCACTACAGAAGCATATTCTGAATATCAGTCTGTAAAAACACCTGGATTGGCCCCTGGTTGTTTTTTGTTTACTTTGACTAACCACAAAGGTTCCTCCAGGGGGCACTGTTGTATCAGGCTACATTACGCTGAAGTGCTGAAGAAAGAGGGAAGTAGCAGGATTGTCTACCACCCTATCTGTGTTTGTGTCCTCACTTTGTAAGACAATGGCACTATATTCTTATCCAATCTAACCTCTACCTGGAGAGAGAGACGGATTGCACGGCACTTTCCCTCTTGAAGCAAATTAAATCAGAATCCCATTATAGAAAAACAGATAACACTCCCACAGTTCAATACCACCAACAGGAAATATGGCACATGTTGACTGTAGGATATATATCATTTCATAGTGGAGTAATTGAACGGGTCTCAATGAGGAGAGTCCATTAATCGATACCATGCGCGGTTCTGAATGATAGCCGCTCTGCTAATAGAACTGACAAGCTCATTTGAATTATGGCTGAACAACAGCAAGAACAATAGGTCTGATCCTGGTCCAGGGAACATACCAGTTTTATAAGCATGTAATTAGTTATAGATCACATTGTCTATGTTTTAGAAGCAGAGCTAGAAGCATTCAGATAATGTATAATGTGGTGTATAATATCCTTGACCTTGCTCTGACTATTTTATTGCATCGTTCTCCTCAAAATCTTTGATTGGCCTGCCCCTCACACCTCACCTCGCTCGTCTTGCTACCAGTTAAACCCACTCGCTCCTCAGGTATTTGAATATGGATACCATCTTTCACAGTGTTATTGGCCTCCTTCTCCCCTCGTCCTTTGTTACAAATGATCTCTCAGCACTAATGAGTACATGTCTAAAAATACCCTCCTTGTCCAGAGAGCTGGATGTGTCGTGGTGCGTACTGGGCTTTAACAGATGTTAATGGTTATGGAACATCAGAGTGGTGTAATGAATAGAGGCACGGCTACTCCGACTTCATTTAGAGAGAATATTTTAATATTCACCATGCATCCACACCCACCCACTGAATTCCGCAGCCATGGATTCAGTTTCGACACCCCCTACCAACCCCCACAGCCCTCCTGGCTACCTTTTTAACATACCGGTGGTGTTCCCTGTTGCCATGGTAACACATGACCTTTTCTGGGAGGTCGAGCTCATGTCACTGTGTTGCTCGAATTTCATTCCCCTTAAAAGGCTCAGCTCTCCACTCATCTGTGGTCTTTGCTGTTGGAAATGTTCCCTGGGTTTGACGGATGAGGGAATTACTCCAACTGGACTTGATCTCAGGGTGAAAGAAAACGTAAGGTGATGGATGGAGCCGTCACCAACCTCGACTAATTAACTGGCAGGGTCCCCTCATTGCCTGCATAAAGTTGCTTTGACCCAATCCATGGAGAAATGTGTGGGCACGACCATATTTGCTTATGCCAACCTTCTCCTCGAAGGAAAAAAAGAAGCACACTTGAATCGAGTTTTGAGATAGATTGGCAGTTAATATTGAGGGGTGGGCCAGACAAATATTGAAAGCAAACCATTAGTTTTAGTAGCTTTTTAGTTGCGGCTGTTGCTATTAATTTGCATATAATGAATGTTAGAGGCATGAAAGGTTTATTCATTAAAGAAACTGAAAATGTTTTTGTGTTAAGGTTTGTTGTACCTTTAAAGTGTTGCCTGTTGTGTTGCCCGCGGTGTTACAGCTTAGTTTAGGTCAGCGTTAGGTTATGGTAGGTGTCAAGAGAACTGATCAGGACTAGGGCTATAGTCTGTTTCAAGTTTGAGATAAAGGAAAGCACAAATCATTGGGGACACGAATTTTGACACAACACTAATTCACTGTCTTTCAGAGCGTTGGATAAGAAGACTGAGACAATTCATGTCTATGAGTAAAGCTGGAGCTAGGAGGCGATGAACTTAACTTAGTAGCATGAAGACTGGAAGTGGGGGTGAATAGCTACATTTCTCCTGGTGTATGGATTAAACATACATTGTGTTAATTAGCATGCTTTAGTGGTGCCCAAAGGCATATTTTTCAAGTTTGGATAGCGCAAAGCTAGCTACGCTTCTAGTCTGTACTGAGCTGTTAATTGCCTGCTGTCTGTAGCTTCATAATAAACAGAGAGTGGTATTGATTTCATTTGCAGGGCATATAGCTAGCCTAGCTCTGTCCAAAGTTTAAAAAATAACTGCCAGTACCCCTAAAGTGCACTATTAAAGATGCTATCCTGATTATTTAATCCATACAGACAGAAATATAGAAATGTATATTTGACAACACACTTGACTAACAACAGCCAGGCATGGTAACTTCCTGGCGTCTTGTTGTGAGCAAGCTAGCAAAAAGAATGCACAGAAATACTAGGTGGATCTATAAACTGTGAAAATAGTTAGAGCATGCAACTATAAATTAGTATTTTTACATTTCTGTTTGGTGGACAAAATAAATTAAATACAATGGGTTAACTGAGCTGTAGAGTTACTGGAAGGATTTTTGTTTAGCTAGGCAGATTGTTCCCTTTGCTCTCAGTTATGCTATGATAGGCTAAGACATGATGACAGGACAGTCCCCCCACCAAACACCTGTGTTTCTGTGTCATGTTTCTCTGAGTCAGGCTCAATTGATGAATCTGTAGACTTTCCACGAGCAGAGAGCAATAATGCCACTTCAGAAACCTGGACATTATACAATGATGCATGATGACTGTGTGACCACGTGGTGGGAACGTCTCTAGGTGATTTCATCAGGCCCATGAGTTCATTATGACCAGATTAGAAGTGCCGACCCAGCAAAATGTTTGCAGAATGAGAGTCAGCTGAAAGTAGGACCCCACACCCTTTCCTCCCTCCGTGAGAAACCGAGGGGAGACATGGAGAACAGGCCTCCCCCCGTTCCTGCCCAAGGGTTCGAGTCTAATTCAGACAAGATGTTGGATGTTCAACAGCCTCCTTTTCTCATTTGTGGTGCAGATCTAGATGAAAAGGTGGTGAGCGGCAGGAGCAGACCTCTCTGGAGGGGTTTCATTAGATATTACAATCTAAGCTTCCTCCAAGGCCAGGGTCAAAGATGGCTCCTATTTGCACCTTATTTCATGGCCAGGAAGATAATCGACCCACACAGAGTCCATCTGGTTCACATGGAGGTCTTGTTTAGGAATGGCCTTTGTAGCACGCAATGCAGCACAGATCCCTAAATGAGAAGCAAATAAGGACTGTGAGAATGGAAACAAAGAAAGATTTGTTTTCCTTTATTAAAAAAAAAGTAACTTCAGCTTCAGCATTGTAACCAGATGAAATCAGAACTTTATTCCTCTCAGCGTAGCGGGTTCAGGTTGGCAAACACCAACATGTGACAATCTCATGAGTTTCCCGGTCCTGGCTATCAGTGAGTCCGTTGTCTTTGTACAGTCTTGCTGAGCGTGATAATGCCAGTGTAACCTCCCCGTCTGTCCTCATGGTCTGCTTTGTGTCCTTCACAGGCGGTAATCAGATACAGTGGACTGATTGTGGAACAAACGACCCGGGGCAGTCTGCACAGGAGTACAGTTTCACCCTTAAAAGATGATGTCACCGCTCCCATGTGACAGGGCTCGGTTTCACTGTCAGATCAATTATTCACAGCGTTTAATTGGATCAGCTGAATCCAGATCGCTCCAGGGATCCATTTCCAGTAACCGCAGCTGCAAATAAACCCTGAGCCAGCACACAAGACATAAGGCTCCAGATCAATATCCACAGTCTACAGCGCACCTCTCTGACTCTAAAAACTACCCTAATGACGAGCAAGTTTGTCTGAATGGAAGGAAATAATCCATATGTTAAAGTATATGTTTCCTATTAAGATTAATCCAGGATGCTCCACACTGTAACATAAGAGGAGGGAGAGGGGGTGATGATCTCACAGCATTGGGTGAAGGCCAATCTGTGATGATGCTGCATTCATTAATCACACAGTCCCATACAGTGGCGTTCGCAGCCTCTTAGTCATCAGATATTCCCCTGGCCTCTGCTCCCCTCCCGCCTCCAACTCATTACAGGCCTCCCAGTCAAAGGTGGCCTTTGTGTGGGGGGTCAGAGCTGCCCAGGACAGTGCTACTCCCCCTATTAGTACTGGGTTTCAGGATACAGAGTATAGTGCAGAGAGCTTTCTATTCACAACTTGGGGATCGTAACACAAGGCCTATATCTCTGTGGAAATGGGGAGAGAGCAGCCCATTCATCTTCGGTCTAAGGATGGTAGTCACACATGTGAAGGTCTTGGGAAAGTTGCTTTTACAAGAAAACACAGTCATCTCTGTTTTCACATGAAGCCCGCAGTGTTTATCTCCAACTTTTAACCACTTTGCAAACTATTTATAAAGCTTTTGTTTCATTCAGTTTATACCTAATGCAGTCTTATCAATGAGAATGCTTGAATGAAAGAAAGCAAACTGTTAGATAATGCTGTGTACACACCAGTGAATGGTCATGTTAATCATTGAAAGCCCATTAGTTGCTGAAAAGATTTATACGGCCCCAGGTACCCATGATCACAAAATTACCCTGAAGGCATGAATACATCTCTTTCACTCCATCCATGTATGCAGTGTTACCTGAAGAGGCAGAACTCACAAAGTCCTGAGTGTCTTTTGGCATGTTTTCAGACAAGGTCTTGGGTAAAAACTTAACAAAAATGACCCCAGCTGTGACTCCATTCATGTCGTTGCCTTTGACTGGAGAACATTACCTTCTTTGACTGTCAGATCAACTCGCACCTCACTGCTCGGCTTCAGGCATCCACAGAAATAGTCTCAAATGAAGGCTTTTTGCACTCGTTGACCTTTAAAGCACTGGCAGGAAATTTCTAAAAGAAAGAAAGATGTGAACGTCTTTTTGAGCACGTCTTTATAACTACAAATCATAAGAGGGTTCAAGTGGTTTCTTCAAACATTTGCATTAGCAGCAGAGCAAGCATTGTTCCAAATGGGAGCTAAACATGATTAAAAATCAATGGGATTTCTGCATGGATCAGAGCAAGCACAGAGAGTGCTGATCAATGTCTAATTCTATTAATCATATGTGCTGAGGGCCGCCTCAGTATGTACAACCAGCAGCTCCACAGGACTCAGTGACCTTGTGACTAGTGACCTTTTCTGTGTTCCTCTTCAACCTGAGGGGACATGCTGTGGAGACGCAGCTAATCGGCTTTGTTCACCACTCAGCTGCAGCTCTAATAAGACTATTGATCTGGAAACGCATTGATCAAGTGTTCAGGCTGGAGCCGGTCCGGGTTAGCAGGTTTTGTGGGTAAATGGTGGGAGGAGACAGGCCTGGATTTGCCACTTAACAATCAGGCCTCTCCTTTTTTCTTCAAAATGCTATTACGGGTATTTTTAGGGAACAAAGCACAGATGTGACATCAGAATTTGCTCAGCTTTAGTATTTGCTAGCTTGGAACAAGAAAATATGGACCCTATTAGCCATAAAACTGTTTAACATCACAGACAGTGCCTTTATATGTGTCATTTGTGTCATTGTACCTGTCTGTCTGTACAAAAGTGTGAACATCCCAGTGATTAACAACTCACAGTGTATAGCTTTCACATTACTGACGATGGTATATGTGGGACAGTTTACGTATTCAATATATGTATATGATGTAAAGGGCATTATGTTAGGTCAGCAGAGACCCCCATGTGGAATTTACTGGCTGGCCCAACCATAATAAAGCGGCGTGTGAAATGCTGCGTATGTCAGAAGCTGCTGTTCATTCATGTTATGAAATACTGTATGTGATTCAATTTTGCGCTTGACTTACCACAGTATGTGCCATAATGTTTAATAAGTCACATGGGACATTATATATGAAATGGTGGGCTTGTACTGGTGTTCCAACATTGCAGTGTGAACATTTTCCTGATTGCATGAGTACATGCCCTGATTTACTTGCTTATGGCTTTATATGAATGGCAATCTCTGTTGGCTGGTTGTTCGGTCTGCCACTTTGAACCAGACTGTAATGTGTCAACAACTATTGGCTGGATGTCCATGAACTTTCATGCATGCACACTTACCCATCAGGATGGACCTTAAAGTCCCCACTCAAAAATGTGTCTTGTTTATTATTAGTTTACTTGGATGTTTGAACTTTACGGTGCAGAATGGTGTATGTGCAGACTTTGACACTAGAAGGCTGTTTTTACATTCATCTATTGAAAGTGGAAAATTTCTCCACACTCATTGAAAATCTGAGTTTAAGGTACCTACGAGCAGGATTTGTGACATCACAACTAGTTTGGAGCCAATCCTCGCCCAGTTTTCAACTTAAAAAAGTGTGAAACTTGAAGCCTCCAGTGCACCAACACTGAAAATGGATTTTACAGTGAAGTAGGAGACCTCTTGTGTCCTGCAGTTAAACTTCTGAAATGAAATATATTTGCATATTTATAGATTCTGAATCTTTAATGAGGGTGAAAGAGGAGATGTAATTTTAAGGATTCAAAGTGGTAATTATACTTCTTCTTTGTTCCATGCAGAGTATTTTCACATGTCTTAATTCATGTCTTTATCAGGTTTCTACTCTGGTTTATGAATAAATACTTGCAATAATAACACGCCTATCACACTCTGCTGTACTTTCTTTGAAGTACTAATTAGAAAACGTTAGCATACAAACATGCTCTTCTAAGATGATGGTAAATATTGTATATGTTATAGACTACCTATGAAACATCAGCAATCCAGCATTGTCAACTGGGAGTATGTTTATGCATTAAGCTCCAAGCCCTGCTATTCCTTGTTTTGTTGTTCAGTAAATACATTGGATAGCTGCATGATGCTGTGCTTTAGAGTTGGTGAACCCATGACTAATGTTGAACATGACAAAATGTGCTGCTTGCTTTTGACCACTTATATAAACGTTCTCTGTAGTTTCCTGAGTCCTGACAAGTCTATTTCAGAACATGCTGCCAGAAAAAGCTGCCAAGACTGGGCTGCTCTCAGCACCACATAGGTATAAATCCTGGTAGAATCCTCTAAAACAGAATGATTCATAGACTGATTGGTCAAGGAAATGAATTTCCTTTCTAAGTCATCTCCAGAGAGCCACACCTTATTTACTCATGGCTGTGCTCTCATCTCCTGACCGGCATTCAGAGAGACGATGATTGCTGCCTCACATACTGTAACTTAGTCATCATCATATCTCTGGTGTTAACAACACTTCCCAGACCAAAAAAACAGCACTCAACTCTTTCGTAACAAACATTACCTGACAGGAGAAAAGGGGGATAGTCAGAGCTGACATTGGGTTAAATACATTCGAGTTGCAGAAGTGAATTAGGGCAAAAAGGGAGCTCAAATGGAACAGACAAGCCTCGGCTCCTTCAGGGCGATTGTGAAAATAGCCTTTACAGTGAAATGATTCTCCATTCTGATGTTTCCATGAAGCATTTTCTATTTCTGGAGTATCCTCCCCTCACCCTCGCTAACCAGGCACACAAACATCAGAACATACTCAGCACATTGGACATCACTCCGAGGGTTATTATGGATGGCAGATGTAGTCATCCAAACATGTAAAGAGTGCATAAGAGTGTGTTCCTGCGATAAGGGACATGCACTCTCGCATGAACATGCATGCATGCACAAAGTGAAAGCACAAAACAGTGGAGGCACTTTCACTTTTCATGAGGTGATTTTTTCCATAGCAATAAAAATTTTGAGAAGCAGATTTTTTGTGTATGTGTGCAAAAGCAGATGTCTTTTTTATATTTTGTGTATTCGGTGAAAATGTACGCATACACACCCAGACACAGAGTCCAATCCCATTCCCTGTTGTTCACATGAAAAAACGTAATCAGGGTTGAGTAACATTAACATTGCGTAATTCTTCTTTGTTTTACCCGGGACTGATGTGGAAACTGTACTGAACAAAAAAAGTCATACAACAGCTATGTCTAATTCTAATTCCCATCTCCCACAAAGCACAACAAATCCCACCCCCTCAAGCTGATGTCCCACACACACTCATTTGGCCCCGTGGCAACAAATACTTCATGTTCGCCTACTCTTACAGAGTGAGATCACCAGTCTGTGTGTGTATGTGTTGCAAAATATTCTCAGCTCCCCCAGCCAAGTCTGCCCTGCCCCCGTCTGACAGCAAAATGCTTGCATGTGTAATTTTTGGCCCGCAGGGTTGACGAATGAAAAAGTAATAGTTGGTCTGCATGTGTGCGTCGTCTACTTGTGCCAACATGTTTTTTGTTTTTCTTATTTGTAGATGTGCCTGAGCCTGGAATGCTTTTTTGAATAGCGAATCTGCAAGCGCTCTCTATCCACCCCCTCTGAGCAGGGTCAGAGGTTGCAGCACATATTGTCCCAATATGGAAACCGCTCTTCCAGCTCTGCTGCACAAAGACTGGCCACACTGAGGCCTTTGTCATGACTGCCAAAGACCCAAGTCAGGTCAACAACACTGCCTCTGAAGCAATTAACAAAGGATTTTTCTTTTGTGCCCCAAATACACACATATAAGCATGCATTTTCTACCCTGGTTTTCTATTTTTTCTGCAGTGAAAACATCTAAAAAAAAACAGACTCTTTCTCTCTTTTCTCTGTATGTAATCTTTAAAATAGCATCAGAACCATCTGGCTCCGTTCCAGCTGTTATGAGAGGATGGAGAGGAAGAGATGGAGTTGCTAGGAAGAGGGTGGGAGGGGGGGGAGTGCATAAAAGGATGGAAATGAAGGGAGAGCCACAGAGGAGGAGGGGTATCTGCTGTAAAATCCTGTTATGCAACCCCTTTTCTGTGGCTGGCGTATTGCATCTGTTAAAAACGGAGGAGAAAAACAGCTTTGCAATTAGCGCTCTGTGTCCTGAGGGTCCTGGTCTCTCCCAATCACGTCGCTCTGTCCTGCTCTTGCCAGCGTGCGTGTTGCTAAGCAGATGATGTGAGTCAGGAACACACACTGCTATTCTTATAGTGTCGGCGTGGAGCAGACACACTGATAGCAATACTCTGCCTGCATGGGCGCTGATGTTTACTGGAACAGACCAGTCTCGCAAATGAAACCAGGCCGGGTTGTTGTTTTCTCTGCAGTTTTGGCCGTCTCTGCCTCGGCTGCTCCCATGTGAATCTGAGATTTGGACGTAGCTTTAAGTGATCTCTTTTTTCTTTTATTTTGGGCACATACAAGGTTTACAGCAACTTAGGGTGTGGTCTCCAAACACAGGGGCTTCCTCTGTGGTGAGCTTGGTGTTTATGGGTCTGGCCCTGTTTCCTGACTCTCAGATAAGGACCACCCACCAAGGCCTCATCACTCCAAATCCGTCAGCAGTTAATGATCCTCGGGGAGGCTCCAACATTCTTATAGCGAGGCAGTGATGTAATTACTCAGCATTTATCAAAGTCTCCAGTAACACAATCTCTAAACAGTAATATATGATAGATCAGAAATGTTTCCTCTTGCTCGACGCCTTGTTGACATACTATTTTGTATACTCTGCTAAGCGTTTTCATAAGTACAACATGGAAGCATGTGCCCCCTGAGGGCATACTGTTAAGAGGGGCAAAATATGTCAGGTTCAGACAACTTAGCTCAGGCAAGGCCTTTTATCTTCATTGTTCCACTAATTGTTATAGAGTTCTTTTCAGAGGTTAATCCGAGCTGAAACTAGGCGGGTGTGTAATCTGAGCCTGAAAAGATTGGATGTTGAGGTTGTTCAATTAGGTCAGGCAGCACTAAAATGATGCCTCGCAGAAGCACTCAAGAGGGAGAAAATGCTCTATGTGCTAGTTGTATCAAAAGAAAGAGGATGCAGAGGCTGTATTTCATTGTTCCACATGGCCATGGATAATGATCTCCATTCAACTGTGAATAGCAGGTGTTTAGGTAACACTTACGAATAAATCAAACAAATCATATACTTAAGTAACGCTTAACTGATGGATGACTCTGCAGGATGTGTCATGACTTCCTGTTGCTCACCATTAACAAATGTCTTCATGTGATTAGTTCACACTTAATAGATCGTCAGTTAAGAATTGTAAATTCACAGTTACTTCATACATGAATTGATATGTGACCAAATTAGCTGGATTCCTCTTACATGTAATGTATTTTGGGAACATGCATTTTCACAGCCTCTGTGATGAAAAAAGCTTCATTTTTCTCTGAGAATAGACAAATGGTATTTTGGACAAATGTACAATATAGTGGGTGGAACATGAGTTGTTTTTTAAATTATATTTGTGTTGTTATTGAAAGCAGTGGAGTGTAATACGGTAGAGAAAAATGCATGAAGACCAAAACCATCTAGCGGCTACAAATGAATACATGATCAGGCAGGTTTAAACTTAAAAGAATTGTCATACACCTGCCCAATAAACTGACAATTGTATAAAGCATGTATGAAGTAACTGCTGAATTAACAGTCCTTAACTGATGATCTATTAAATGTGAACTAATCACATAAAGTCGTGGTGCCTGATCATTTGGTAATGGTGAGCAAGAGGAATTAATGATACATCCTGGATTAATTGATGCATTTAATCGTCATGTTTCATGCATTAATTAAGAATGCAAATGTTAAGTATATGATGTGTACCCTTATTATGAAGTGTTAGTGGTATTTGTGTGAAAATGTGATACATTATTTAAGAGTAAACAGGGTGGAGACAGAGAGGCCCAGCGGTGGTGGGGTTGTATTGATTGTGACAGGCCAGAGGAGACATGCACACCTCTCTTAAGTGTCTGGGGCTTCTCACAATGCCCCCACAAATCAACTTTTATTGCTCTGGCTTTGGAGTCTCCACAGTCAGCAGCCTATCAGGCAAAGCAGCTTAGCAAGAGATAGCCTGCGGCAATCCCACAGTGGGCCTTAACGCTATCAATCGATCATTCATCACTAGTCCCTAAGAAACAAAAACAAGCAGCCAAAAGACAACCATGGGAGGGAGGCGGCTGAACTGGACTGTGTCACACAGCTCTTGGCTGGGTAGAAAAACCCTGTCAGGTTTTATTTGGGAACAGTCCACAGCCTGTTCTGTGCAGCAGAAATTGAAACATTTGAGGAGGAGAGGGAGAAGAAAAGTAATGAGAAAAACTTTCTGAAAGAGGTCGAATGAAATGTGGCCCCCCCGGTGCTCCCTCCCTCCTCCAGCCCTCCTGCACATTCCTCTCCCCTCAGCAGATCTGGCATGCCCCACAGGAGGCGGCGGCAGCAGCAGCACAGTAATCTTTTCAAAAGGGCGGATTTGAGCGGCCGCCAGGGCAGCCGGCCAACTATTTCTCATTTGGAGCTGGCCTGGAGATGACCCTCCTGTTGGAGCCCCACTCTCAGGAAAAACAAAAACGCCAGCACCGAGTAAGGGAGCGCCTTGGCAACTCTGGAGAGCCGGGAACAGACTAGCAAAAGGAAAACAGGGAAACCGCAGGGCTGCTCTCAGGAACATCTGCACTGCCTTCCTGTGTAAAAAGAAAAAAAATTAAACTTAATACTGTCTGCATGAGCCCAAGGGACTTAACAAAAACATGGGAGGGCTGTGTTTCATTCTTTTTTTTCTTGGAACTCTGTCTGCCTGTCTTTTTTTTCCTTTGTCCATTTCCCTCTCTGTCTAACAATTTCCCGAGCCCAACAACCCCCCCCCCCCCCCCGTCCTCTCTTCCCTCTTCCACTGAGCCCTGGCCTCTTGCACTCTCAGTAGAAGCCCACCCTTAGCTTGGGAGGAACTGGTCTAGGTCCCTGTTATGCTTGCTCAATGATGGATGGACAGGAAAACTAAGAATCCAAGTCCAGCATTCCTGCTTTTACAGTGGGGTGAGCGGGCGGAGGGAAAAGGGGGAATTCCTGAGCGTCTTTGTAATCACTATATGTTTGACAGTAACTGTACTGACCTTCATCCAAACTTGTGGTCAACCCCCAGACAAGGGTGCTCAGTAATTATCTGGGTGTTTCTTGCAAAAGTAAGAAAAAAGTGAAACATTGAAAAAGAAGGACAGGACATGTGGAAATGTTTGGAGGCTTAAGGGCTTTGTGAGTCAAACCTAAGACATCAAATTCCACATGCTGGGTTCAGATATCGTGTCTGTATGCGATGTTTACTGCCACACTCAGTCCTTACTTGGCCACGAGGCCAACAAGACGCCCCTGTGGCCAGCTTTAGGGAGGGAGCATGGGACGACAACAAAGAAAACCCTTATGTTTTCCCTCTAAAACCCATCTCTCACCCCCCAACACACACATACACATACACCCCCCCTCCACAAAAAAACAACGTTCCAGTAAAAACTCATCACACATCTGCCAGATTCGCTGAGGCCTGCCTCCAATTATCCGCCCACCACGCTGGAATCCCAGGAAGGCTCTGTCCGGCAGAGCGTTTGATGTTGCCACGCAACATTTGACAGAGAACAGGGCGGCTTTGAAAATCAGAGTGTAAACTTGCCTGCCAAGTTTGACGTGAAGAAAGAGAGGATAGTGGTGGTAGTGGTAGAGGGGGTAGACAAGGAAAATGCCACTAGATGGAAAGCAGCTGCTGACGGCTGGGAAACATTGCTTTAAATGGGCCCAAATGTGGTGGAGCCCTACCAAACCTCAGCCAAGTGGTCAGCATTTTACTCTTCTGAGGCCTTTTGCTGATGTGTACAGAGGAGAACTGAAGAGCAGGTTGCGAAAGCGTACTTTGAATTTCAGGGTGAAGTTTCTCAAATGGTATGTTTAGCTATTGTTCTTTGTGACATATTTATATAAGCAGCAACTGAAATGCAGGAAGCGGCTGTAAAAGTGCGGCAGACATGCGTCAATTCCAACTTTGATTGTTTCATGTTGGGCACGGTGTAATAAACTAAATCATTTAATAATGTCTTGTGATAAGGTTTTGGCAATAAAATCCTAATAGTTCCTGTTAACAAGGAAGAAGCTGGACCGGCTGCGCTTGAGTCATCTTTCACACTAATTATCGTTTCGGAGAACTACGATGAATGTAAAGTGAAACTTGGTTGTATGCTGTGAACCTCCCGAGGCAAAATTAGGTCACTGAAGCTCCAGTTTGTTTGCAGTCTTTCCCCATTACAGTATCAACATGATCATCTGGAAAGGTGACACCTGGGAGGCATGACTGTCATGAGAAGCGGTGGCAGCGCTGCACATAATGAGCCGGCCACACCTCTGACACAAAGGAAAATAAGTACAGTAGAGGAGCCACATTCTTTCCCACGATTACTGGTAGAGCGAGGTAAGGCAAGCCGGATTAGTTGCAGTGCAAACAAACGCCATCGTGCACACACAAACCCACACCCACCTCAACCTTTCACTGTTGTCAGGTTTGAATGTCAGACCTTCAGATTGTCATTTTCAGGCCATGCAGTAACCATACACTTGGAGTTTTGGGATGTTTCATCAGGAAATGAAACATTGCTCAAACCATGCAGACAACATTAACCTTTATTTCAATCTAAACGACATAATAACCCACAACTGAAGTCTCACACAGACACACCTCCTCCCCCCGGCTGTTTAAAGAGTACACAGTTGTGCTGGCAGATGATGTCTATCACCTTCACTGACCTGAATTACGCCAGCTATAAACATGTGAGGATTATCTGAGTCAACGTTCAAACAAGCTCAACAAGATTTTGTCTCGTAAAATCACCTGCAGTAATGATGCAAGTGCTGAATGAAGCCTTAAAGGTATTCTCGCTGTCACTGACAAGTCTATAAATGAAATGCTAAGGCTACATAACATCGGTCTTATCTCAGTTGTAGTGTGATATTGAATGATAATCAGGCGAGCTCCGGCTCATATGCCGTAAGAATATCATTCATGATGACTTGCACAAAACAGCAACTGGAAACTGAGGGAAGACACCCACCCACTGTTGTCTCCTGCAGGATAGTGGCAGTAGTGATACATGACGATCCCCTGACTCTTTGTCTCGCTCCATTTAAGCTGCAGATAGTGTTACACACGCTGCTTCCGGACCAGAAAAGATCACATTGTCCTCTTTGACATGCTGGGCTGCATTATCTGTTCAAACAGGCCCAATTCACCAAACCCTCACACAGACCTCGGCCTGTTCCGGAGACGGCACGTAAAAACACATGCAACATGTGACTCACGCGGTGACATGCTGAATACATTAACACGGAGTGTAACACAAGGAAGTCAGCTAGCAAACAGAAGGCCTCTTTTTCCAGGAGCAATAAGAGGCCCGCTGATTGTTTTCATTATTGATGTGTCTATAAAATGTTGGGAAATTGTGAACATGCCCATCGCAGTTTGGCAGAGCCCAAGGTCACTTCGAATGTGTTGTTTTATTTGAGAAACACTGCAAAACCCAAGGACATCAATTTTACAATGATATAAAACAGTAACAAGATGAAAATACTCATCCTTATAAAGCTAGAACCAGCAAATGTTTGGACTTTTTGCTCGAAAAAGATGGTTGCTGATTGGTTGACTAGCTGATTAATAGACTAATTTGGTGTTTTGTTCTAATTTAGTTACACCTCTGTAGTGATGTTCCATCATTTTAAATGTTGATACTTTACATTTCTCTATATTACTCACTAGTGAGGGCATGTAGCTCTCCACCTGCATGCCCCTGCATACAAAATGGCGGAGGCAATTTGTCCATGCGTCGTGAGGGGCTTTCGTGAGGGGAGAGAGAAATAAATAAATAAAGAAGTAAGCAAATCATGTTTGAAAGGATTTACCCAAAGGGCATCAGCTGACTGTCTACAGCTGCTTTTGGCCCTTCGAGTGGTCTCCATGGCAACAGTCCTTCCAAATCTGGCCACTGCCAGCCTCGCTCCATCATAACAACAAATCCCATTGATGCATCTCTGGAATGCGTTGGCCTGTTTCTAGGGAAAACCTGAGGCCATTTTCGCAGCAGCTCGGCGCCGAGTGAATGTACAGTTTCAGTGTTGACTCCACTGTGCTCTGCTGAGAGTAAACCACACAGAAAACACAAAGGTGAACCTCTGACAGTCTTACAGCTGGCACATTTAAAAACCATTGAAAAGTGTATCTTTAAAGATTTTACTCTGCCTGTTCTCCTACAGGCTTCAGATTTTAAATATCGCTCTTCAATTATTCATAAAATGCATAACTCACTGAGCACAGTCTCCACATAAATCACACCCTACAAGATCATATTTGAAGATAAAAATGTATATAAGCCATCACATGTTTTAGAATTGGCTTTTCTAAGGGCTTAAAATCTATTTAGCACCAATCCAGCTGCATCTCAATCATTTGACACTTTCACTCATTAAGATGTAATTGCTGTTGTCAAGCAACTGGCACATCATTAGTCAAAAATTAATTACTTCTCTGTGTAAAGCAGTCTCTCAATAATAAGTCAATGTGTAAATAAAGACTGAAGGGGGCCTTGAAGTCAGACTAGCCGGGGCGAGGTACATACTGCAGATCTGCAGAGGGATGAGTGACAAATTAGTAAGTCTAATGAGAGAAAACCTATGCCAAGATTTTTTTTTGACTGCCATGACACATAGTAATTTCTGTGTGTACAATTAATGGGACTTACTGTGGGGGGAGCACATTAAACTCTGTTGCTCTCTTTTAGTGTGAGCTATGTGATTGTGGCATGAAGATAAGGTAAATATGTGTCATTAGGATTCCTGCAGAGTTCATTCATAATGTGTGGAGCTTAGCAATGATTCAGTATGCGTGTGTATTTTCACCTGAGAGACAGACAGAGAGGCCCTGCTCTAAAAGCATCTCTGGAAACTTAAGTCGTAATATTGAGTTACTCTAATCAACTACTTCATGCTATTGATCTTGTTTCCCTTACTGGCTGCTTTAGCAGTGAATGGATGTGTGGAGAACAGTAAAGTCTTTGTGTGAAGCCCCCTCCCCCCCATGCAAACTCCCCTCATCCGACGTGGCTAGTAACCCAAGCTCGAAGTCACGAGCTCCAGTCCTTCCCCCTCTAAGCAGGTAACAAGACCAGCTGTTGCCATGGTTACAAGCCACAACCGTGCTCATGACGAGTGGTGGAGAGGGGGGCATCGAGTGTAAGGGAGGCTGGGTCCCAATCACAAGGACGACTCAATCACACCCTGCATCAGCTGCACACAGGCAACCTCTTTCTCTCTGTGCACATTTCTGCAACACCAGATTTAATCATCTCACTGCCACTCTGCTAAACGCTGTAAATCAGGGGAAAGGGAGAAACGCCTGACTGCTGCTCAGAATAGCATGATTAACAGCCTGTAGTGGAGAGCAAAGCCTCTGCTACCTACTGTGAGTCAGCTGTAGATGTACACAGGCCATCTGGCTGCTAACTCACTAACGATGCTATCTGCCAAAAAAGAGAAAATATGTAAAAGGCGTCATGACGTGATGAGTGTGCAGCAGTTCCATGTGATTTTCAGCTTTGGTTCAATGATATTTAACCTTCTTGATTTTTCCCTGTTTAATCTTTTTCCCCTGATTGCTTCTGCACCTGCATATTTTGTTATCTAGCTAATTTAACTAGAATGCATAAAAAACCCTAAAAAAATAATGAATCACCTTAATAACACTTTATTGTAATACTTAAACATTTTAAAGCAGTATATAATACATCAATAAATGGATTATAACCCCTAACAATCATACGTTTTGGATGCTTCATGACAATAACAGATATTATATATTATATATACTATTATATTATAGCGTGTTATGAATAATTTATTGAGTTCTTATATACTGCTTGTAAATGTTAAATATAGTGGGTCAAAACAAAGTGGTGCCATCGTCTGCACTATAGATAAATGTTTCCTGCATTAGTCTGTCCTCCTACCCCCAACTCTGTTAGATTGTTGCCATGGCAACTGAGAGAGTGAGCCAGCTTTGAAATGCGACTCCTCCATAAAATCACAATGAATCCTATTCATATGGATTCCGAGTCGCCAGCACAGCGTGTGACGAGAATACAAATACGTCCATACACATGATCTATATATTGAGGGTGTAATATAAGAGGTGGGGATGTTTGAATTCCTTCAGCTAATTATCCATCTTTATATTTCACTCAGTCACCACTGGAGCATCTGCCATCCACCTATAGTACAGCCAGCGGTCCTTCCCCAGATGTTACCTTCTCCTTAACATTTAAAATAAAATTATCATAGAGCAGAAATAGATTAGGCAATATGAAAGATTAATCAACTTTAAGAAGCCACCCTTCTGATTTAAATTTATTCAATCACACAATTAGCGTTGGTTAATTAGCATTGGTAACATACCTCCATCAATCCTAATAACAACAATACTGCAGATTCTCTTTGAAATGCAAAACCACTGGAAATGCTTTGTCCTGAACATGAAAGACATTTAGACAGCAAAATAATGAATTCCCTACAATGCTTGTCTCATCAGTATTATCATTATTCTTGTGAATAAGGAGCTCGAGCAGTCTCTTGCTGACGTGTATGAGGGATGAATCACTTCCAGTCCCAACCCACGCTTCTTCATGCATAAATTCTCATTTTTTCCGACATTAGGGTCATTCAGCAGTAATTGTTTGTTTTACTTCTGATGATTGAATAACAACCTTGCGGTGGTGCCATGCTGTGTTTACCACATGTTGCTATGGTTCATGGGCTCCATTAATTGGATTTTGTTGTTTCCTGGGAAACAAGGTAACCCACTGTATTTCTCAGCAACCTTGCCAATTTACCCAGAGTGTTTTAAGATGCATGCTGATAGGTCTATATTACAGGTCCATCTAGCTGATCCTAAATATAACTAAATGAGGCATTGGAGTTCAGCAGATAATGGAGCCCAACATTTGTGAGACTGACAAGGCCCCATCCCTGCATTTAAATGTAGCTGTGCAGTGGGTGAATTCGGGCAAGAGCACCGTGTGAGTGTTTGTGTGCAGGGAGACAGGAGAGTGCTGCGTCCATGTGAACTGATGGGTGAATCACGACAAAGATAACACACAAGCTGTTAGCTTTTTGCTGGCGATGGTCAGGGCAGAGAGAGAAGGCACTGTGACGAGTGGCATGTAATTACCATGGCTCGCTGCCTCGGCTCGGCCCCCAGGAGCTGGACACTCTCATGCAGCCCTCCACATAAACAACTGCAACAAACAGCAACAAAAACATTAAAACGTCCTTGAGTCTGTCACCCAGGCTGCGAGCGGTCCTCTATCAGAAGCTTCCAGACTCTTGGTCCACTTGATGCCTGAGTGACTAATCGCTTTAGAGGAGTGGGGAACCAGAAAAGCCCAGGGGCACGGGGCAAAACTACTGCTTCACTGCAGTCCTCGCATTTGAGGGGAAAAATACAAGGGTAGTGTGGAGCATGAGTGACAGAAAGGCTCTGAGAAATGAAGGGTTGGCAGGAAGATGGGGGAGATGAGTAGGATATGAAAGAAGGGACTGTTGGGGGTGCCAGCAGCATATCAACACCCACCTGACTGCAGGAGGTGATATCTGCCCGTGTAGGCGTTCACTTCCTCCCCACTTTTTTCTCTTTTCCAATAGTGTGCAGGTGCCTCGATTTGAAATTGTCGAGCCCCTCTAAGGAAAGAACAAGACACTGTGCACGTTGTGAATCATGCAGGATGAACAGCATGCAAAATTGATGCCGCTGCCTGTAAGACTCCTCAATTATATAAGTTTGCCTGCATGCATGAATCTATTAATGTGTCTGCAGTGCTCTGTTTACAGCTCTGTGTGCGTGTGTGGATGTCTCACGGCTCTGCACAGCTGGTGTTTTGAGAGATGAAGAGGAGTCTGTCTCTCCCCCTTTATCTGAAACAGGAGATGATTGGAATATTAATGGACTACGCAGAGCAGAGCACAAGCAATGGCCAGGCAGATTTATTCAGCAATCAAGAGGATGTGATGAAGCAACGAGTGAATGCGAATAAAGTCAAGCAGTGTTGTCAGTGATGTTCAAACTAGTAAAACTGGGTTTGGTGTTTTTATTTGAGCATCTCTTTATGGAGATTTTACTTTAAATTTGTAAAAATGTTAGGAAAGGATACAAATGAGAAAACCCACTTGCTCCTGTGGGTTCTCTATCATTTGAAGAATGTTTTTGCCCTCAATGGAAATATGAAAAACTAAATAATGAACCCTTGAGGTAGGGAACAGAAATAGTTTCCCTTCAAAGGCCTCGTTTCATCACCTGTTCGTTTATCATATGCCACCTCTATCATCTTGCGGCGCCTGCATGCTCACTGCTCCACACTGTAGCAGAGCCGTTGGCCGCCGGTATCAATCATCCAGCCTCCCACACTCCACTCGTTCCTGTGAACCTGCCCTGCATTGAAACACAGGGACAGGAGCACTGCTGTCATGACGGGCGAGATTAAATGAAGGGGGATGAAAGAGTAAAACCTTCAAAAGAATAGACGCGGACAAGTCGGCCGAATGACACTACTGACAGGGATAGCGGGCTAAAGTACGGCCATGCTGACAGGATTTCATTTGTTACCTTCACTCAAAGAGTGTAGAGTGTGATAGCGGTGATGATTGAACACACAACATATTGTTAAAATGTCATCTGTTCCTACTTGTTTTGGTCATTCCTTGCGTCACAGTCACCCAGCTGTTCCAGAAACAAGCAGTGGATGTAGTGCATAGCCCAGATACATGCAGTAAGTGTATACATCAGGGGCGATTGTAGGATCAGACCTTTAGGGGGGCTCAGCTCCTAATGAGATTTTGACATACAATGCCCTGCAAGTATTTTAAAAAATACAATAATAATTTATTCATTTTTAGGGGTGCTAGAGCACCTAAAACCGCCCCTGGTATACATCATGCTCACATACTGTACATACAGTACTTGTGTGTTTATGACTATGTGCCGCTTTGTTTATATTTGCACATCTTTTATTGTTCCAAAACAAGGAAATTAATGAAGGCAATTATGTCACAAGTCCTGCACACAAAACATTCTTACTCCTGCGAGTGTGTTTACCATGGCAACTGTCTCCTGATCCTGCTGCATCATTGCCGGCAAGTGTCCACTAATAACAAAAGCTGAGAAAACAAACCAGAGAACGTTTTCATGCAAATTCAATTCAGGTTTTTCAGGAAGAAAAAAAATCACCCAAGTCAGCCCAATATTCTTAAAAAAAAAAATTTTTTTACAAGGTGCAGACCTTATCAAGTTAACATCTGAAGTGAACTTGTCCAATTTCATAACACCAAACTATGAAGCAATCAGCTCACATTACTTGACAAGTTCAGCTTCACATTTGACATCAATTAGTGAGCTCTTGTCAGGGATATTTTTAGCAATGACAGACAGTGACCGCTTCGGAACATTAACAGCTGTGAAATGATACTGAATGGCAGCGTTTAACCATAACACAGAATTAAACTGCAGACAGTCCAGCGTCACTGTGTGTGTGTGTGTGTGTGTGTGTGTGTGTGTGTGTGTGTGTGTGTGTGTGTGTGTGTGTGTGTGTGTGTGTGTGTGTGTGCGCGGTGTGGTGTGAGCCAGCTTCATGATGCTAGCCACTGCAGTGGTCTTGACTGGAGCTGTGCCAATGTCATTTCACAGCACTAAGCCTTGTAAGATAAGATGGGGGACATCAGACCCTGACCAGCTCAAATGAATGGGATGTCACTTCTGCTTAGAACCACAAGGCTTG